>NC_091994.1:107184679-107484679 GCF_044704955.1 Pristiophorus japonicus
CTCCCCCCCCCAGCTCTCTCTTCCCCCCCCCACTCCCCAGCTCTCTCTTCCCCCCCCACTCCCCAGCTCTCTCTTTCCCCCCCCCCACTCCCCAGCTCTCTTCTCCCCCCCCTTCCCCAGCTCTCTTTTCCCCCCCTTCCCCAGCTCTCTTTTCCCCCCCCACCCTCCCCAGCTCTCTCTTCCCCCCCCCCCCCCCACTCCCCAGCTCTCTTTTCCCCCCTTCCCCAGCTCTCTTTTCCCCCCCACCCTCCCCAGCTCTCTCTTCCCCCCCACCCTCCCCAGCTCTCTATTCCCCCCCCCCTCCCCAGCTCTCTCTTCCCCCCCCCCTCCCCAGCTCTCTCTTCCCCCCCCCCCACTCCCCAGCTCTCTCTTCCCCCCCCCACTCCACAGCTCTCTCTTCCCCCCCCCCCACTCCCCAGCTCTCTCTTCCCCCCCCCCCACTCCCCAGCTCTCTCTTCCCCCCCCCCCCACTCCCCAGCTCTCTCTTCCCCCCCCCCACTCCCCAGCTCTCTCTTCCCCCCCCCACTCCCCAGCTCTCTCTTCCCCCCCCACTCCCCAGCTCTCTTCTCCCCCCCCCCACTCCCCAGCTCTCTTCTCCCCCCCTTCCCCAGCTCTCTTTTCCCCCCCCCCTTCCCCAGCTCTCTTTTCCCCCCACCCTCCCCAGCTCTCTCTTCCCCCCCACCCTCCCCAGCTCTCTTTTCCCCCCCACCCTCCCCAGCTCTCTCTTTCCCCCCCTCCCCAGCTCTCTCTTTCCCCCCCCCTCCCCAGCTCTCTCTTTCCCCCCCCCTCCCCAGCTCTCTCTTATACCCCCCACTCCCCAGCTCTCTTCCCCCCCCCTCCCCAGCTCTCTTCTCCCACCCCCCTCCCCAGCTCTCTTCTCCCCCCCCCCTCCCCAGCTCTCTTCTCCCCCCCCCCTCCCCAGCTCTCTCTTATACCCCCCACTCCCCAGCTCTCTTCCCCTCCCCTCCCCAGCTCTCTTCCCCTCCCCTCCCCAGCTCTCTTCCCCCACCCCCCTCCCCAGCTCTCTTCTCCCCCCCCTCCCCAGCTCTCTTCTCCCCCCCCCCCTCCCCAGCTCTCTTCTTCCCCCCAACTCCCTAGCTCTCTCTTCCCATCCCCCCTCCCCAGCTCTCTTCCCCACCCTCAGCTCTATTCCCCCCTCCTCAGCTCTCTCTTTCCCCCCCCTCCGCAGCTCACTTCCCCCCACTCCCCAGCTCTCTCTTACCCTCCACCAGCCCTCTCTTCCTCCTCACCACCCCCCAGCCCTCTCTTCCTCCTCACCAGCCCCCAGCCCTCTCTTCCTCCTCACCACCCCGCCCTCTCTTCCCCCCCCTTCCCCAGCTCGCTCCCTCCCCCCTCCCCAGCCCTCTCTCCCCCCCCCTCCCCAGCTCGCTCCCTCCCCCCTCCCCAGCTCGCTCCCTCCCCCCTCCCCAGCCCTCTCTCCCTCCCCCCTCCCCAGCCCTCTCTTCCCCCCCCCCCCTCCCCAGCTCTCTCTTCCCACCCCTCTCTCTTCCCCCCCCCTCCCCAGCTCTCACTTTCCCCCCCCCTCTCTCTTCCCCCCCCTCCCCAGCTCTCTCTCCCCCCCCCTCCCCAGCTCTCTCTTCCCCCCCCCTCCCCAGCTCTCTCTTCCCCCCCCTCCCCAGCTCTCTCTTCCCCCCCCTCCCCAGCTCTCTCTTCCCCCCCCTCCCCAGCTCTCTCTTCCCCCCCCCTCCCCAGCTCTCTCTTCCCCCCCCTCCCCAGCTCTCTCTTCCCCCCCCTCCCCAGCTCTCTCTTCCCCCCCCTCCCCAGCTCTCTTCCCCCCCCCTCCCCAGCTCTCTCTCTTCCCCCCCCCTCCCCAGCTCTCTCTTCCCCCCCCCCCCTCCCCAGCTCTCTCTTCCCCCCCCCTCCCCAGCTCTCTCTTCCCCCCCCCTCCCCAGCTCTCTCTTCCCCCCCCTCCCCAGCTCTCTCTTCCCCCCCCCCTCCCCAGCTCTCTCTTCCCCCCCCCCTCCCCAGCTCTCTCTTCTCCCCCCCCCCTCCCCAGCGCTCTCTTCCACCCCCCCAGCTCTCTCTTCCCCCCCCCTCCCCAGCTCTCTCATCCCCCCCCCTCCCCAGCTCTCTCTTCCCCTCCCAGCTCTCTCTTCCCCTCCCAGCTCTCTCTTCCCCTCCCAGCTCTCTCTTCCCCTCCCAGCTCTCTCTTCCCCTCCCAGCTCTCTCTTCCCCTCCCAGCTCTCTCTTTCCCCCCCCCTCCCCAGCTCTCTCTTCCCCCCCTCCCCAGCTCTCTCTTCCCCCCCTCCCCAGCTCTCTCTTCCCCCCCCTCCCCAGCTCTCTCTTCCCCCCCCCTCCCCAGCTCTCTCTTCCCCCCCCCTCCCCAGCTCTCTCTTCCCCCCCCCTCCCCCAGCTCTCTCTTCCCCCCCCTCCCTCAGCTCTCTCTTTCCCCCCCTCCCCCAGCTCTCTTCCCCCCCCTCCCCAGCTCTCTTCCCCCCCTCCCCAGCTCTCTCTCTTCCCCCCCCTCTCCCCAGCTCTCTCTCTTCCCCCTCCCCCTCCCCAGCCCTCTCTCTTTCCCCCTCCCCAGCCCTCTCTCTTTCCCCCCCCCCCAGCTCTCTCTCTTTCCCCCCCCCAGCTCTCTCTCTTCCCCCCCCCAGCTCTCTCTCTTCCCCCCCCTCCCCAGCTCTCTCTCTTCCCCCCCCCCCCTCCCCAGCTCTCTCTCTTCCCCCCCCAGCTCTCTCTCTTCCCCCTCCCCCTCCCCAGCTCTCTCTCTTCCCCCTCCCCCTCCCCAGCTCTCTCTTCCCCCCCCTCCTCCCCAGCTCTCTCTTTCCCCCCCCTCCTCCCCAGCTCTCTCTTCCCCCCCCTCCCCAGCTCTCTCTTCCCCCCCCTCCCCAGCTCTCTCTTCCCCCCCCCTCCCCAGCGCTCTCTTCCCCCCCCCTTCGCAGCTCTCTCTTCCCCCCCCTCCCCCAGCTCTCTCTTCCCCCCCCCTCCCCCAGCTCTCTCTTCCCCCCCTCCCCCAGCTCTCTTCCCCCCTACTCCCCCAGCTCTCTTCCCCCCCTCCCCCAGCTCTCTTCCCCCCCTCCCCCAGCTCTCTTCCCCCCCATCCCCCAGCTCTCTTCCCCCCCATCCCCCAGCTCTCTCTTCCCCCCCCCTCCCCAGCTCTCTCTTCCCTCCCCTCCCCCAGCTCTCTCTTTCCCCCCCTCCCCCAGCTCTCTTCCCCCCCCTCCCCAGCTCTCTTCCCCCCCCTCCCCAGCTCTCTCTCTTCCCCCCCCTCTCCCCAGCTCTCTCTCTTCCCCCTCCCCCTCCCCAGCCCTCTCTCTTTCCCCCTCCCCAGCCCTCTCTCTTTCCCCCCCCCCAGCTCTCTCTCTTCCCCCCCCCCCAGCTCTCTCTCTTCCCCCCCCTCCCCAGCTCTCTCTCTTCCCCCCCCCTCCCCAGCTCTCTCTCTTCCCCCCCCCAGCTCTCTCTCTTCCCCCTCCCCGTCCCCAGCTCTCTCTCTTCCCCCTCCCCCTCCCCAGCTCTCTCTTCCCCCCCCTCTCCCCAGCTCTCTCTTCCCCCCCCCCTCCCCAGCTCTCTCTTCCCCCCCCCCTCCCCAGCTCTCTCTTCCCCCCCCTCCCCAGCTCTCTCTTCCCCCCCCCTCCCCAGCTCTCTCTTCCCCCCCCCTCCCCCAGCTCTCTCTTCCCCCCCCCCTCCCCCAGCTCTCTCTTTCCCCCCCTCCCCAGCTCTCTTCTCCCCCCCCTCCCCAGCTCTCTTCTCCCCCCCCCTCCCCAGCTCTCTCTTCCCCCCCAACTCCCTAGCTCTCTCTTCCCATCCCCCCTCCCCAGCTCTCTTCCCCACCCTCAGCTCTATTCCCCCCCTCCTCAGCTCTCTCTTTCCCCCCCCTCCGCAGCTCACTTCCCCCCACTCCCCAGCTCTCTCTTACCCTCCACCAGCCCTCTCTTCCTCCTCACCACCCCCCAGCCCTCTCTTCCTCCTCACCAGCCCCCCAGCCCTCTCTTCCTCCTCACCACCCCGCCCTCTCTTCCCCCCCCCTCCCCAGCTCGCTCCCTCCCCCCTCCCCAGCCCTCTCTCCCCCCCCCCCTCCCCAGCTCGCTCCCTCCCCCCTCCCCAGCTCGCTCCCTCCCCCCTCCCCAGCCCTCTCTCCCCCCCCCTCCCCAGCTCTCTCTTCCCCCCCTCTCTCTTCCCCCCCCTCCCCAGCTCTCACTTCCCCCCCCCCTCTCTCTTCCCCCCCCTCCCCAGCTCTCTCTCCCCCCCCCTCCCCAGCTCTCTCTTCCCCCCCCCCCTCCCCAGCTCTCTCTTCCCCCCCCCCCCTCCCCAGCTCTCTCTTCCCCCCCCCCCCTCCCCAGCTCTCTCTTCCCCCCCCCCCTCCCCAGCTCTCTCTTCCCCCCCCCCCTCCCCAGCTCTCTTCCCCCCCCTCCCCAGCTCTCTCTTCCCCCCCCTCCCCAGCTCTCTCTTCCCCCCCCCCTCCCCAGCTCTCTCTTCCCCCCCCCCCTCCCCAGCTCTCTCTTCCCCCCCCCCTCCCCAGCTCTCTCTTCCCCCCCCCCCTCCCCAGCTCTCTCTTCCCCCCCCCCCTCCCCAGCTCTCTCTTCCCCCCCCCCTCCCCAGCTCTCTCTTCCCCCCCCCCTCCCCAGCTCTCTCTCCCCCCCCCTCCCCAGCTCTCTCTTCCCCCCCTCCCCAGCTCTCTCTTCCCCCCCCTCCCCAGCTCTCTCCCCCCCCCTCCCCAGCTCTCTCCCCCCCCCTCCCCAGCTCTCTCCCCCCACCTCCCCAGCTCTCTCTCTTCCCCCCCCCCCGCTCTCTCTTCCCCCCCCCCCTCCCCAGCTCTCTCTTCCCCCCCCCTCCCCAGCTCTCTCTTCCCCCCCCCTCCCCAGCTCTCTCTTCCCCCCCCCCTCCCCAGCTCTCTCTTCCCCCCCCCCTCCCCAGCTCTCTCTTCCCCCCCCCCCTCCCAGCTCTCTCTTCCCCCCCCCTCCCCAGCTCTCTCTTCCCCCCCCCCCCTCCCCAGCTCTCTCTTCCCCCCCCCCCTCCCCAGCTCTCTCTTCTCCCCCCCCCCCCTCCCCAGCTCTCTCTTCCACCCCCCTCCAGCTCTCTCTTCCCCCCCCCTCCCCAGCTCTCTCTTCCCCCCCCCTCCCCAGCTCTCTCTTCCCCTCCCCCCTCCCCAGCTCTCTCTTCCCCTCCCAGCTCTCTCTTCCCCTCCCAGCTCTCTCTTCCCCTCCCAGCTCTCTCTTTCCCCCCCCCTCCCCAGCTCTCTCTTCCCCCCCCCTCCCCAGCTCTCTCTTCCCCCCCCCTCCCCAGCTCTCTCTTCCCCCCCCCTCCCCCAGCTCTCTCTTTCCCCCCCTCCCCCAGCTCTCTTCCCCCCCTCCCCAGCTCTCTTCCCCCCCCCTCCCCAGCTCTCTCTCTTCCCCCCCCCTCCCCAGCTCTCTCTCTTCCCCCCCTCCCCAGCTCTCTCTCTTCCCCCCCTCTCCCCAGCTCTCTCTCTTCCCCCCCCTCTCCCCAGCTCTCTCTCTTCCCCCTCCCCCTCCCCAGCCCTCTCTCTTTCCCCCTCCCCAGCCCTCTCTCTTTCCCCCCCCCAGCTCTCTCTCTTCCCCCCCCCCCAGCTCTCTCTCTTCCCCCCCCCTCCCCAGCTCTCTCTCTTCCCCCCCCAGCTCTCTCTCTTCCCCCTCCCCCTCCCCAGCTCTCTCTCTTCCCCCTCCCCCTCCCCAGCTCTCTCTTCCCCCCCCCCTCCTCCCCAGCTCTCTCTTCCCCCCCCCTCCTCCCCAGCTCTCTCTTCCCCCCCCCCTCCTCCCCAGCTCTCTCTCCCCAGCTCTCTCTTCCCCCCCCTCCCCAGCTCTCTCTTCCCCCCCCCCTTCGCAGCTCTCTCTTTCCCCCCCCCCCTCCCCAGCTCTCTCTTCCCCCCCCTCCCAGCTCTCTCTTCCCCCCCCTCCCCAGCTCTCTCTTCCCCCCCCCTCCCCAGCTCTCTCTTTCCCCCCCTCCCCCAGCTCTCTTCCCCCCCTCCCAGCTCTCTTCCCCCCCCTCCCCAGCTCTCTCTCTTCCCCCCCCTCCCCAGCTCTCTCTCTTCCCCCCCTCCCCAGCTCTCTCTCTTCCCCCCCTCCCCAGCTCTCTCTCTTCCCCCCCTCTCCCCAGCTCTCTCTCTTCCCCCCCTCTCCCCAGCTCTCTCTCTTCCCCCCCCTCCCCAGCTCTCTCCCCCTCCCCTCTTTCCCCCTCCCCAGCCCTCTCTCTTTCCCCCCCCCAGCTCTCTCTCTTCCCCCCCCCCAGCTCTCTCTCTTCCCCCCCCCTCCCCAGCTCTCTCTCTTCCCCCCCCAGCTCTCTCTCTTCCCCCTCCCCTCCCCAGCTCTCTCTCTTCCCCCTCCCCCTCCCCAGCTCTCTCTTCCCCCCCCCCTCCTCCCCAGCTCTCTCTTCCCCCCCCCCTCCTCCCCAGCTCTCTCTTCCCCCCCCCCTCCTCCCCAGCTCTCTCTTCCCCCCCCTCCCCAGCTCTCTCTTCCCCCCCCTCCCCAGCTCTCTCTTCCCTCCCTTTTCCTCCCCCCCCCTTCGCAGCTCTCTCTTTCCCCCCCCTCCCCCAGCTCTCTCTTTCCCCCCCCTCCCCCAGCTCTCTTCCCCCCCCCTCCCCCAGCTCTCTCTTCCCCCCCCTCCCCCAGCTCTCTCTTCCCCCCCTCCCCCAGCTCTCTCTTCCCCCCCCCTCCCCCAGCTCTCTCTTCCCCCCCCCTCCCCCAGCTCTCTCTTCCCCCCCTCCCCCAGCTCTCTTCCCCCCATCCCCCAGCTCCCTTCCCCCCCATCCCCCAGCTCTCTCTTCCCCCCCCCCTCCCCAGCTCTCTCTTCCTCCCCCCCCTTTGCAGCTCTCTCTTCCCCCCCCCCTCCCCAGCTCTCTCTTCCTCCCCCCCTCCCCAGCTCTCTCTTCCTCCCCCCCCTCCCCAGCCCTCTCTTCCTCCCCCCCCTCCCCAGCCCTCTCTTCCTCCTCACCTCCCCAGCCCTCTCTTCCTCCTCACCCCGCCCCCAGCCATCTCTTCCTCCTCACCCCCCTCCCCAAGCTCTCTCTCTTTCTCCCCATCTCTCCCCCCCGCCTCCGAAAAGCGCTCTCCCCGCCTGCCTCTCGCTATCCCCGGGACTGTTGGAGGCTCGGGGAGTCTCAGCGGATGTGTTTGGCCGCTCAGTAGGGGCAACGCAACGTGGTGTTGGATGCATGCGCAGAAACGGGTTAGTAGGAATTGCGTGGTGAGAAACAGTGTCGGTGATATTTGTCCTAACTCGCGCTTGTACAAAAAGTTACTGCGTTCACTTATATACAAGGCTAGATCTTTATGGATCTAAAACTGGGGAGTGTTGTCTTATTTATGAGTCACTTGTGCTTATACCATAAATGCAACTGATACCAAGCTTGATAGATAACGAGATGGCTTCATAAGATCACACAGGCTGCAGTGAGGCCTTGGGTTTATTATTAGCGAAGGAACAAATATCCAGGTAACGACACTAAGGTGTAAGCACGGGCTTACCTTACCTTTGCCTGAAAACTGAGCAGGCAGCAGAGCTTCGGTGGTTGACCCACACCACTCTAAAACAGGTCTCAAATCAGCACCTGCAATTTCAACGAGGGGGGGTCGGGGGGAGGACTACCACTTACATTGCATCTTCTCACATTTCCCAGAAATTTCCAAAGCACTTCACATTTTACGAATTACTTTGAAATGCAGGGACTGTTCTTATTTAGTCAAACGAGAAAACCATGTTGCACACAGCAAGATTCCACAATCAGTGAGATGAATCATCAGAATGTTTTTCGTGGTGTTGGTTGAGGAAAAAAGCAAATTTGCCGGCGAGGCCTGAGTATAACATCTCATACAAAGATCTTCATCTCCAAGAATGCTGAATACCCCTCATTGTATAAATCAGAAATTCTTAAACTGTCTTCAGGTTAAGAGGGAAAAAATTGCCTTTTTCATCACAGTCTGTTTTAACTGGCTGTTACCTTATTCTCCACAGCAACATGTTTATTTACTTTAAGTGACTTTCTACAAATGGCAGGTATTTTTTTAATATTAGACCTAACGATCAGTTTGTTAAAATATAAATTTCTCAAGCTCTCAATCTGTGTACTGTTATGGGAAGGAATCAATTTTTTTTTTCTCAAACGGCCTACCCGCTATAAAGAAACTCACTTAAATATATTTTTATAAAATAGAAATTACAGCAGAAACAGCAGCAGCTTTTAAGGATTACCAGATTATTTTTTGAAGACCAGCAGCTTGGACGCTCCATCACTTCAGTCCAGATACAGGTGCAACGTCACGAATCCGGAATTCCAAAAACCAGAATTGTCCGAAAACCAGACATTTTTGAGATGGCCAAGATGGCGACATCGGTCAGCGAGGGACGAGGAAACTGTCTGCGGGCAGCGAGAAGCGGAGCCTCGGTGAGGCGCAGCAGGGCGCCAACAGCGAGGTCCGAAATCTGGCAAAACCTGAAAACACCAGCACAGATTCGGTCCCAAGGTTGCCTGATTCCAGACGTTGTACCTTTACTAGCTCTCCAATTGGAGCTATCTATTCTCATTCCTACTCTTACAAATTCTTGTTTTTTCAAATACTTATCCAATTCCTCTTTAAATCATGTTGTCGTGTCTATCTCAATAGCCACTGTGGTAAATGGCACTCCATCTTCAAATAGCCTGTGTAAAAATAACTCGTTTAGCTTCCCTCTTTGCTCTTCTAGTGATGATGTGAAGTTTATTCCCCTTGTTTCCAAATTGCAAAACAGTGAAAGCATTTCTTTCACAATTTACCCATGAATCTTGAAATTAGCCCCTTAACCTTCTTTGTTCCAGTGAAAAAAGTCCCAATTTTCCCAACCTTTCTTCATCACTATAATCTATTATTCCTAATATCATTCAAGTGAATCTTCACTGCAACACATCCCATGGTTTTAATATTCTTCGTGTTCAGAACAGCACATTCCAAACAAGACCAAACTAATGTGTAAATTCAATATCACTTTTCTGTCTTTACATTCATTACCCAGATATTCAAACCCAGAATACCATCTGTCCAATGACGCCAGTACAGACATTATAGCAACATTTATACATGTGAAAGTCTATCAGTTACTGTAATGCTGCCACTGGAACAGCGGGTTTTACTGGGCCCCAGGAGTACTTGTGGCAGACTCTGGGGAAAGAAAGGGCTTCCAAGCTACTAGTCTTTAAAAAATAATCTGGTAATCCTTATTTTCCTGCCGGCTGCTTGAGACTATGGGAGCTGATAGCTGAAGATCATAAGGCAGCTTACAACTTGCAAGCCAAAGGTTTCATTGATATTTCTCTCTGTCTAGTCTCTAACATTCTCCTTCAAACACTTCCAAATCACAACTACTTAAAAAAAATTCTCAAGGTGTTAGAAACATAGAAAATAGGTGCAGGAGTAGGCCATTCGGCCCTTCTAGCCTGCATCGCCATTCAATGAGTTCATGGCTGAACATTCAACTTCAGTACCCGCTTCCTGCTTTCTCACCATACCCCTTGATCCCCCTAGTAGTAAGGACTTCATCTAACTCCTTTTTGAATATATTCAGTGAACTGGCCTCAACAACTTTCTGTGGTAGAGAATTCCACAGGTTCACCACTCTCTGGGTGAAGAAATTCCTCTGCATCTCGGTCCTAAATGGCTTACCCCTTATCCTTAGACTGTGTCCCCTGGTTCTGGACTTCCCCAACATTGGGAACATTCTTCCTGCATCCAACCTGTCTAACCCCTTCAGAATTTTAAACGTTTCTATGAGGTCCCCTCTCATTCTTCTGAACTCCAGTGAATACAAGCCCAGTTGATCCAGTCTTTCTTGATAGGTCAGTCCCGCCATTCCAGGAATCAGTCTGGTGAGCCTTCGCTGCACTCCCTCAATAGCAAGAATGTCCTTCCTCAGGTTAGAAGACCAAAACTGTACACAATACTCCAGGTGTGGCCTCACCAAGGCCCTGTACAACTGTAGCAACACCTCCCTGCCCTGTACTCAAATCCCCTCGCTATGAAGGCCAACATGCCATTTGCTTTCTTAACCGCCTGCTGTACCTGCATGCCAACCTTCAATGACTGATGTATCATGACACCCAGGTCTCTTTGCACCTGCCCTTTTCCTAATCTGTCACCATTCAGATAATAGTCTGTTTCTCTGTTTTTAACCACCAAAGTGGATAACCTCACATTTATCCACATTATAGTTCATCTGCCATGCATTTGCCCACTCACCTAACCTATCCAAGTCACTCTGCAGCCTCATAGCATCCTCCTCGCAGCTCACACTGCCACCCAACTTAGTGTCATCCGCAAATTTGGAGATACTACATTTAATCCCCTCGTCTAAATCATTAATGTACAGTGTAAACAGCTGGGGCCCCAGCACAGAACCTTGCGGTACCCCACTAGTCACTGCCTGCCATTCTGAAAAGTCCCCATTTACTCCTACTCTTTGCTTCCTGTCTGACAACCAGTTCTCAATCCATGTCAGCACACTACCCCAATCCCATGTGCTTTAACTTTGCACATTAATCTCTTGTGTTTCCACATTAAACGCCATTCTGCCATTACCTGCATTCGCAATGACACGCACTGACCCTTTCTCCAATGTAATGAATGTAAAATCCTCACTCTACAGTATGAAACCACACGAGGCACATTCTGGGGACAAGGTCACTCTGTGACCGTAACTCTTTATTCACAGGACTCCAAAGACGATGACCCTGCGTGGGACCTCCCTTTTTATACCTGTGTGATCAGGTAAGGAGTGTCTCCTACAAGTTCACCCCTAGTGGTCAAGGTGTGCATCGAGGTTGAGTGTATACAGTAATACAGTGGTGTTACATACATGACACTCAACTTCCTCCACGGGCTCGGACGACTATCTCTGCATTCTCCTCCAAATTTATTTTCATTGGCCCCAATGCACCTCCAACTCTAGCCTCCTTCCCTCTGCACTGTCAATAGATGGAACAACCTTCAGCCATTTCATTCCTACTTTCTGTAACTCCCTTTCTAAACATCTCCACTTTTTAACCAGTGTTTAAAAGCCTTCTCAAAACCCATCTTTTCAGTCAGATTTTCTAACTCTTCCACAAAACTTTGGCATCCATTCTCTTGTTTTCTCAGTGAAGCGCTTCAGGCTGTTTTTCTAGGCGAAAGGTACGCGATAAATTAAAGCTGTTGTTGTACATGACTACAGTGGCAAATGATGGCAAAGCTACAACTCGCCTATCTTTGGGAGTGCCTAAATCCCCTGATGTTCACTGTTCCTGCACAGGCAGAGACCCTTCCCCAGTTCTTCATGGTTTACTGGCAGCTTTCACCAGATTCAGTACATCACCCAGACACAACATAAAAGAGCAAAATGGAGCGATCCTCTGATGATGAGGGATTCTGGGCTTCGCGTATATTATTAGGATCAAAGCTCATTGATGGTGCAGTGCAGCAAAAGAAGCACCCTGCATTCATCCAAATTATACTCAACATAGCAATTGATACAGCAACTGGAAAACACTCCTTTCCGCAGCACTGATGTGCCGAATCTTGATAAGCAAATGCATTACAATTACCAGTCAAGTTATTTGACAATTCCAAATTTAAGGTACTAACAACCTTAAATATATATAGGCAGCCATTATGAGAGAGTAAAAAGCAACAAGAACAAATGAACATCACCCCTGTGCTCGTTGGCTCCCTGTTAAGCAACACCTCGATTTTAAAATTCTCATCCTTGTTTTCAAAACCATCCATGGCCTCGCCCCTCCCTATCTCTGTAATCTCCCCCCCGCCGCCCTCCCTCCCCACCCCCACCTCCGAGATATCGAAGTTCCTCCAAGTCGGCCCTCTTGAGCTTCCCCAATTTTAATTGCTGCACCATTGGTGGCCATGCCTTCGGCTGCCTGGGCCCCAAGCTCTGGAATTCCCTCCCTAAACCTCTCTGCCTAGCTTTCCTCCTTTAAGATGCTCCTTAAAACCTACCTCTTTGCCTAAGCTTTTGGCCATCTGCCCTAATATCTCCTTATGTGGCTCGGTGTCAAATTCTGTTTGATAACGCTCCTGTGACGTGCCTTGGGACGTTTTACTACGTTTATGAACACAATCATAAAACATGACTGATTAAATTAATATCACTACCCCCACCACATTAAAAAAATGAATGCCCCCTGTAAAATTATCAAAATTATAATTGGGGGGGGGGGGGGGGAGTGGAGAGAGAGAGAGAAAGCAAAGATTTAAAATCTTCATCTTTCACAAATCTAGAAATCAGGTCACACTAATAATGTGAATTTGTAAAGGCACTTTAGCAAAGAATTATTTTTTTTGTATTTGATAAAAGGTCATAAATAAAAATAATCAACTTTTAAGCAGTAACATTTCAAAAGGGCACCTTTGAATTCAGGCAATTATCAAAATGGATTCATCCACAGACCAAATAATGTTAATACAAAATTGGAACAAATCTTTCCAGTCAATGACAAAGCAACAGCCAAAGTAAGCCAAAGATAATTAAATATCGTGAGGAGAACTCCATTTAATAATTTAGCCACTGTCAAGGAGGCTGTATTGATCCTTCTTTTCAGCACAAGAAGAGAATGTTATCTTCCTCTTAACAGCTCAATGACAGCATCATTGAATTTAATCACTACACGTATCCCACCATGCAATCCTTAAACTGCCACCCCTGATTCTTTGTCAACCCGTGCTCGTTTTTTCATATCTTGTCGAATGTAGAATTTTTTTCAACCTGTGGTAACCATAGTAGCATTTGTAGATGCTGACATTCAAGTGGCAAGGTTCTCTATCCTCATTTACAGTCTTTCTTTTTAATATAACCTGAATAATTCAAAGAAATACTTAGATCATCCTGATGGGTACCGTTCTTGAAAAACACTCTGCATTTTCTGAATGCAGAATATCCCTATTTCGTGCTTTTAAAAAAAAGTCTTGTGCAATACATCTGTCACAGTCAGCTCCCAACACTGGGTCTAAGTTACGTTGGTTTATTTTGTACTAAGCTTTGGGATCTTGTAAGATGGACCCAAGAGACCTCATATCCAAGGTCACCAGAAGCATTTTTTTTCTATTACAGGACACTCTCATCACATTTCACAACTGCCTGCTTCGACACTTCTGGCTTCCCCATACAGCCTGTAAATTGTTACAAGACCCCAGGGCATTATAGCTGTATGTTCCATTCAAATCAGGCTTCAAGGATAAGGCATCAGAGTCAAGCAGCTTCAATCAAACAGAACAGTGAACTACATATATGACAAGAGCTGTATAAAGTAGGAGCAACTAAATCAGTATTTTTTAAATTAATTCTTTGGGGGGGGGGGGCATTTTCAATTTACTGAACTGTCAGACTCAGCTCTTATAAATATAATGTACAAATCATTTACAACCAAAAATTACGATTCTAATTTGTGAACACTGAAGAATATGCTCTGAATGTTTTTTTCACAAACATCCTTCAAACGGCAATGCCTTCCACATTGTCATTGAACACCCAGCAACATTGATTGAAAAATCATCTGTTTGTGAGTTGAGCAAAAACCCAGCATGGGCAAAAGTTCACCTGAATTATTGATGAGATGTTCTAACCCTGTAGGTAGCAGTAACTTTGAAAACATTTAAAACATTTCTGACTAACCCCTTTTAAAACCTCCCATCTTTCTCATCATTCGTCATACACTATGAACGAGGTCGACATGCCCCTAAAATCCACAATGCCTAGCCAGCTTCAGCAGGTAAGCACGTCGATACCACGGTGCAGTGTTTTAAGTGTTCAAACATACATTAAAGCAGCAGGATGGAAATCCACCAAGCAGCAGCTTCCCCATATCATGTCAGCAGAAGATATATCAACCAGAAACAGTCGTTTGTGGGGAGGGGTGGGGAAGGGAAATCAAATTCCGAGATAATGAAGTTACATTTGCTAGTGACCGAATCAACTGGGATATCATCATAAAAACAGATATAGAAAATAGGAACAGTAGTAGGCCATTCGGCCATTCAATATCATGGCTGATCCTCTAACTCAACACCATATTCCCACTTTTGCCCCCATACACCTCGATATCTTTTGTCTAGAAATCTATCTATCTCCCTCTTAAATATATTCAGTGACTTGGCCTCCACCGCCTTCTGTGGTAGAGAATTCTACAGGTTCACCACCCTCTGAGTGAAAACATTTCTCCTCATCTCGGTGCTAAATTTCCCACCCCGTATCCTGAGACTGTGACCCCCTTGTTCTAGACTTCCCAGCCAGGGGAAACATCCTCCCCGCATCCAGTCGATACAAGCCAGTCAGAATTTTATACATTTCAATGAGATCCCCTCTCATTCTTCTAAACCCTAGTGAATACAGGCCGAGTTGACCCAATCTCTCCTCATAATCATCAGAATAGTAGTCATCTGCTAAACTTCCTAATTGGTTAAAGGGAAAGGAAGATCTAAAGGGAGTACTTTCTTGCGAATATATTCCATCAATACTTATCTGAGAATATACTATTAGCCGATCCGAGATGCTGGAGTAAGTTGGAGGATATGCTAACATATGGGGCTCAAGTTTCGGCCTGAGTTACTCCTATTTTTTTGGAGCAATTAGTTTAGTATAGAGTATCTTAGAAATTGCAATTGACGACATTTAGTTTGCTCCAGTTCTTGTGAGTTAGAATAGTTTAGTTTTAGTACAGTTTTTTTTTTAAGTGGGCGTTACCAGCCACTTACGCCTGTTTTGCAAGTTTAGGCAGCGAAAGTTACTCCAGACTAACTTAGAATGGAGTAAGGGTCGATTTTTGTACACTCAGAAAAACCTTGCATACACTTAAAAAAAATGTTAAAATAAAAAAAAAATCAATTAATAAATAAAAAATTTAAAGTTTCTACTCACCTCCTGCAGCACCGGGAGCCCTCCAACAGCTGGTCGGGTGGGGCCCGCCCCCGAAATGCTGGTTGGGCAGGCCCCACCGTCGAAGAGGAGTTCGGGCGGGGCCCACCCCCGAGATGCTGGTCGGGCGGGCCCCACCATCGAAGAGGAGTTTGGGCGGGGCCCGCCCCCGAGATGCTGGTCGGGCAGGCCCCGCCAGCGAAGAGGTAAGGGCAGGCAGGCCACTCGGCCCGGGATAGGGGTGACGTCCCTTCGGCCAGGGATAGGGTCGTCGCCCGGAGACAGGACGCGCTGGGAGGGCCAGGAGCTACTGTGCACACGTGCAGCTGTTGGCACTCTTTTTGGCGCAGGGCTGTAGCTCCGCCCCCAGCAGCTCCTGCTGCGCTGCTCTGCGCTGTGCTGCCAATGGGCCTACAGATATCAGAGAATCGCAAGTTAAGTAATTGCCGCTTTTTCAGTTCGAGAAATTAGGTGGGCCTCTCCGAGGTGCACCGTTCTACCGGGGATCCGAAACGTGGGCCCATGATGTCTAAAATGACAGAGGAAGTAAGTTTGTCACTTGAAGAATGTGTGGTATATGAAAGACATTTATGACATAACAAATCCCCTATGCCATTGTTGAGGGAGTCAAAGGATACAGTGTTTAAGAACACAAAGTTAATTACGTGAACATCAGAGTGGTTGGCCAGGAGGCAACGTGGGAGTCCATGCATTGAGTAAGTAATAGTCAATAATTTAATATTGAAATTAATGAGTTAAGCAAATTTTATTGGCATCAATAAATAATAAATATGAACAGGACATCAATTAAATACATCATATTTGGGGGCATGAGCTAAATCAATGATCTCAGGGCTAAGAATTGAATAAATAGTATTGAAGTAAGGAAATTAATGCATAATATCAGGGCTATGAACTAAATAAATAATGGCCTGGAATTTGCACTGAGAACAACGGTGAGGCCATCAGTGCTCACTATTATAATGGAGGAAATGGTTCACTTATGTCCTTTCGGGAAGGAAACCTGCTGTCCTTACCTGTTCTGGCCTATATGTGACTCTAGACCCACAGCAATGTGGTTGACCCTTAAGTGCCTTCTGGAATGGCCTAGAAAACCACTCAGTTGTAACAAACCGCTATAAGAAAGTGTAAGAATAAAACCGGACGGACGGCATTGACCCCGGCACCAGCTACAGACACGACAACGGCAGCACGCCCAGCCCAGTCGACCCTGCAAAGTCCTCCCCCACTAACATCTGGGGATCCGTGCCAAAATTAGGAGAGCTATCCCACAGACTAGTCAAGCAACAGCCTGACAGCCATACTCACAGAACCATACAATCCAGCCAACATCCCAGACTCTCCAGTCCCATCCCCACCGGCAGGACAGACCCATCCAAGGTGGCGGCACAATGGTATACAGTCGCGAGGGAGTGGCCTTGGGAGTCTGCAACATTGAATCCAGACATCAAGTTTCATGGCTTCAGGTCAAGCATGGGCAAGGAAACCTGCTCTTTACCACCTACTGCCCTCCCTCAGCTGATGAATCAGTACTCCTCCATGTTGAACCCCGCTTGGAAGAAGCACTGAGGGTAGCAAGGGCACAGAATATACTCTGGGTGGGGGACTCCAATGTCCATCACCAAGAGTGGCTCGGAAGCACCACGACTGACTAAGCTGGCAGAGTCCTGAAGGCCATAGCTGCCAGATTGGGCCTGCAGCAGGTGGTGAGAGAACCAACACGAGGGGAAAAACCTACTTGACTTCGTCCTCACCAATCTACCTGTCACAGATGCATCTGTCCATGACAACATTAGTAGCAGTGATCACCGCACACAGTCATTGTGGAGACGAAGTCCATGCTTCACACTGAGGACACCCTCCAGCGTGTTGTGTGGAAATACCACCATGCTAAATGGAATAGATTCAGAACAGATCAAGCAGTTCAAAACTGGGCATCCATGAAGCGCTGTGGGGCCAGCAGCAGCAGCAGCAGAATTGTGTTCCACCAAAATCTGGAACCTCATGGCCCGACATCTCTCTCATTACCATCAAGCAAGGGGACCATCCGTGGTTCAACGAGAAATGCAGAAGAGCATGGCAGGAGTAGCACCAGGCGGACCTAAAAAATGAGGTACCAACCTGGGGAAGCTGCAACACAGGACTACATGTATGCTGAGCATCGGAAGCAGCATGCAAAAACAGAGCTCAGCGATCCCGCAATCAACAGATCAGATCAAAGCTCTGCAGTCCTGCCATATCCAGTCGTGAATGGTGGTGGACAATTAAACAACTAATGGGAGGAGGAGGCTCCATGAATATCGCCATCCTCAATGATGGCAGAGACCAGCACATGCAAGTGCAAAAGACAAGGCTGAAGCATTTGCAACCACTTTCAGCCAGAAATGCCGAGTGGATGATCCATATCGGCCTCTTCCTGAGCTCCCCACCACCTTAGAAGCCAGTCTTTAGCCAATTCGATTCACTCCATGTGATATCAAGAAATGGTTGAGCACATTGGATACAGCAAAGGCTATGTGCCCCGACAACACGCCGACTGCCGTGCTGAAGACTTGTGCTCCAGAACTAGCCGCGCCTCTAGCCAAGCTGTTCCAGTACAGCAAAAACACTGGTATCTACCCGACAGTGTGGAAAACTGCCCAGGTATGTCCTGTCCACAAAAAGGTCAAATCGAATTCGGCCAATTATTGCCCCATCAGACTACTTTCAACCATCAGCAAAGTGATGAAAGGTGTTGTTGACAGCGCTAACAAGCGGCACTGACTCATCAAAACCTGCTCACCGATGTGCAGTTTGGGTTCCGCCAAGACCACTTGGTTCCAGACCTCATTGGAGCCTTGGACAAAACATGGACAAGAGAGCTGAATTCCAGAGGTGAGAGTGACTGCCCTTGACATCAAGGCAGCATTTGACAGAGTGCGACAACAAGGAGCCCGAGTAAAATTGAGGTCCATTTTCGGCACCATTGGACGGCATTTTATGAGTGTCTGCTGATTTTTTTGGAGCAATCATGATTTTGCAATTTTGCTCAAAGTTTGTACGCCGGCGGCGACTGTCAGCACTGGTTTTTTGGGCACAAGATTTTTTTGCCGCAGATCTGGTTGAAAATTGATTTCCACACCGTTTTTGGCCCTTTAACCAAGTTTGGCCGGCCACGATTTTTTTCACACTGACCAAAAGCACCGCAAAAATAACATCTGTTAAGTTAAGGAATCAGCGCAGCACACGAGAGGACAGGAGTGAGGAAATAAGAATACAGGAAACTCTTTTTGGAGCAAGAGAAGATGATTACCGGGTCGAAAAGATCACCCCCTACCCGCCCCCCCGCAAGTTGCAGTTCGGGAGCAGGAAGGCCATTCGGCCCGGGATTGCAGCAGGCTCAACAACTGGGGGGGGCGGGGGCAGCGTATCCAGCTGGGGGAGGGTGGGAAGAGGGAGGAGCGGTAGCCGTGGGGGGTTTAAATTAATTGTGTGTGTGGAGTCTCATTCCCTCATTAGAAATTTAGTGTTTGGAGATTTTTTATATTAAATTGAAATGATTTTTGTTTTCATTTTGTCTTTCGCTGTTATCTCTCTCCCTTAATCTAATCTGTATATCCCAATCTTTATTTCACTTCCTGTACATCATTTAAATCTGATTTATATTTTTTGCTTTATACTTCCTGGTTTAGACTATGCAGGTGTCACTGAGGATTCTTTATTCTGGTTGGCCAAAGAGCCTCGTAGTAGCACCCCTCGCCTCTGAGTCAGAAGGTTGTGGGTTCAAGTCCCACTCCAGAGACTTGAGCACAACAATCCAGACTGACACTCCAGTGCAGTACTGAGGGAGTGCTGCATTGTCGGAGGTGCCGACTCTCAGATGAGACGTTAAACCGAGGCTCCATCTGCTCTCTCAGGTGGACGTAAAAGATCCAAAGGCATTATTTCAAAGAAGAGCAGGTGAGTTATCCCCGGTGTCTTGGCCAATATTTATCCCTCAATCAACATCACTAAAACAGATGATCTAGTCATTATCACATTGCTGTTTGTTGGAGCTTGCTGTGCGCAAATTGGCTGCCGCGTTTCCTACATTGCAACAATGATACAAGGAGCGGTAAGAGATCGGGGCCCAGGAGCGTCGTAGCCCACATTGCGATCTATGGATGGTAGGCGCACGAGGTTGGTCTCCAGTCGTCTTAGTTAACCCTTGCCACTGGATCAAGACCTAGCTCTGTCAAGCCCGTGTGGTGGCTGGTGTGCAACGGCCAACCCACGTTAAAAGAATCCACACACAGGCATCTTCCACCATTCAGTATGTAGTTCGGGACCTAGAGTGTCAGGTCCCTCACTGAAACACCTGTGAACTCATCCCTTTTTGGTGTGGAAGCGGGACATCCTCGACACGAGAGACTGCCTAATACTTACACGTCAAAAAGTACTTCATTGGCTGTAAAGTGCTTTGGGGCATCTAGTGGTCGTGAAAGGCGCTATATAAATGCAAATCTTTCTTTCTTTTCTAAGGAAGCAGTAGCAGGTCATTTCGAAAATCATAAAACCACGTTGACTCCGTTTGATTGTATGAAAGGGAAATCGTGTTTGACAAATTTCTTAAGAGTTCTGTGAGAATGTAACGAGCACGATGAATAAAGGGGAACCAGTAGATGCAGTATATTTGGATTTCCAATAGGCATTCAATAAGGTGCCACATAAAAAGTTACTACACAAGGTAAGAGCTCATGGTGTTGGGGGTAATATGTTAGCAAGGATAGAGGATTGTTTAACTAACAGAGTGTCACGATAAATGAGTCATTTTCAGGTTGGCAAACTGTAACTAGTGGGGTGTCACAGGGATCAGTCCTGGGGCCTCAACTATTTACAATCTATATTAATGACTTGGATGAAAGGGACGAGTGTATTGTAGTTGGATTTGCTGACGATACAAAGATAGGTGGAAAAGCAAGTTGTGAGAAGGACTGAAAGAGTCTGCAAAGGGATATAGATACGTTAAGTGAGTGGGCAAAAATTTTGCACATGGAGTACAATGTGGGAAAATGTGAGGTTATCCACTTTGGTAGGAAGACTAGAAAAGCAAAATATTATTTAAATGGAGAGAGACTACAGAATGCTGTGGTACAGAGGGATCTGTGTGTCCTCGTACATGAAACACAAAAAGTCAGCCTGCAGGTACAGCAAGTAATTAGGAAGATAAATGGAGTGTTGGCCTTTATTGCAAGGGGGATGGAGTATAAAAGTAGGGAAGTCTTGCTACAACTGTACAGGGCGTTGGCAAGACCACACCTAGAGTACTGTGTACAGTTTTGGTTGTCTCATTTAAGGAGGGATATACTTGCATTGGAGGCAGTTCAGAGAATGTTCACTAGATTGATTCCTGGGATGAAGGGGTTGTCTTAGGAGGAAAGCTTGAGCAGGCTGCGCTTGTTATCATTGCACTTTAGAAGAATGAGCGGTGACCTTATTGAAACATTCAAGATTCTAAGGGGGCTGGACAGAGTAGATGCTGAGAGGATGTTTCCACTCGGGGGGAATCGTTTCAGAATAAGGGGTCGCCCATTTAATTCGGAGGAGGAATTTCTACTCTGTGGATCATAAATCTTTGAAATTCTCTACCCAAAAGAGCTATGGAGGCTGAGATGGACAGATTCTTGAACTATTGGGCAGTTAAGGGTTGTGGGGAACAGGCAGGAAACTGGACTTGAGGCCAAGATCAGATCAACCACTATCTTATTGAATGGCAAAGCAGTCTTGAGGGACCGTATGGCCTCCTGCTGCTCCTATTTCTTACGTTCTTATGCTGTTGCCCTCCATGCTCACATACGACACAGATTCCGTGTCAAGGGCACGTGGTGGAAAAGACACCAAATTGGAGGAAATCTCCACTGACAAGCCCGCAAAAAGTCTGTGGGCAGCTGTCAGCGAGGTGAATGGCAACCGCCGTTCCTTCGCCACTGAGATCAAAATCCAGGCCAATAACATGGCAGAAATATCATGACCATAGAATCAAATAATTTGGTGTGGGAACTAAGTAAATAATTGCAGAGTAGAACATGCCTGTTGGCAGGCAATAAAGTTTGGAAGCAGCCATACTTCCAGTTGGCAACGGAAGAATTATTAATTAGTTAAATAGAGAATGGCAGCAATGACTGAATTCAATAAAACTTATTTGCCTTTTGGGATGAGAGTGTGAAACAAAATGGCAGACCAATCTGACGACTAACACCACAGGCAGGAGGTCAGCAAGTGCAGAGAGAAAATACTGACATACCTTTTCATCATTACAGAATGGTGAAATAAGAGTTTTTCTATTGTAAAGTGGTGATACAAGTGGGTGACAGAAAATCATGACAAGAAGCAATGCTTACACCAAGATTAAAATGGGAAAACCAGGCTGTAGTCAGATTAAAGATTATATTAATCAGAAATCCATTGAAATCAAATTGGTGTTCACAATTTTTAATTTTATTTTAACTGACCCATTTCTTTTCACATATTTTTAACTTTTCAACATCTCCATATTTGTAAAATGTCAGTACCAATATTAATGCAGTTTGGTCACTGGGATTTACATAAAATTTTCATATTCAATCACCTGAACTATGAAGCGTTACAATTACAACTCAGTCCTTTGTGATCTGGAATAGTTGCCGCTGCACAATATCAGGGTGAAGGGCTGGTGGTTACGTTTCTGCCACTTTTCTTGCTTGTGGCGGAAACAATTTGAGGCGATGAGTTACAAGTATCGCACATGAAATATGTTGCATTTTGCAATTTTTTCTATAGCATGTTGACATCAACAAGCTTAATACTAAAGCTAGTGACTACACTGAATGGGAATTTGATAGGCAACCAAGACAACGTGGGCACAAAAAGACATGCAACTGAAGGGAATTGTGAAACAAGATGACTGCATTTGGATTTTACATAGTATCTGGAACAAATGTTTGTTCGTATCAATTTGTTAATGCAAGATTTTTTTTCAGTAGAAGCGTAACACTGTACAACATGCTAAATTTCCCTACTAATCTGTAAACAAACTTGTTACAAAGACTTCACCACTTCCTCAAATAATATATTTTTTTGGATGCTGTGCAAATATTTTCCAGCTGAGGTGCTTAAGTTGCTTCTCAAAGCCTTTTTTAAGGGATCATCATCTATTCCACTATGCAGATTCTTGACCGAGAAACAAAATGTGTACGATAGTTTAAATATTTTCTTTAAAAACTAGCACACAATAACTGAGCGGACATCACCCTTGCTTTTAAAAAAAATCTCAAACTTTTCACAGAACTTTCATTAATTGAAATAAAGAAGGGCCAAAGGGACACTTCCCGACAAAAATGAGTCCCCTCCAGCCATGAACACTGAAGGGGACTGTGCAAAGTTCTTAATAAATCAGTGTAGAAGTACATAACTTTCAGTTAGTTAAAAGTAGCAATTTTTCTTTTGATATGTTTACCAAAGTTACAACAGAAGACAAGGAACGTGCCTCATACATAACATAACTTGGATGAGCCATCAGAGTACTGGACTCCAGGGGCCCAAGTTTCGGGCCGCGCCTAGAACGGCGCAGCCCCGACCTGGACGCCCGTTTTTCACGCCACAAAGTGCGACTAAAAAAAAAACTTACAGATTCTCCAGCTCCCTGCTGGTCCTCTGGAGTCGGGCGCAGGGCAGCAGGAGCTGTAGGGAGCGGAGCAAGGTCCCTGCGCTGAAAACAGTGCCAGGACCTCTGCACATGCGCGCTGCAGTGGGCGCGCATGTGCAGTAGCTCCAGGCGCCCAAAACTGAATGGGAGGGGCCCGAAGCACGCAGCCCCTCGCCCTGGCCGAATGGCCTCACTGGGGCTGCGTGCATAAGGCTGCCTCCCACGCCCAGCTCCTGCTTCCTCCCGACCTGACTCTCTCCCCCCTCCCCCTCCCCCGACCTGACATCCCTCCCCCCTCGGACCAGACCCGACCTAACCACCCCACCCCCCCGACACCGACCCAACCTCCCTCTGCCCCACCCCTCCCCCGACCCGACCCCAACCTGACCTCCTCTTCCCCCCCCACACGAACCGACCCGACCTCCCTCCCACCACCCGCCCGACCCGTGCTCCCGACCGACCCCCGCCCCCCTCTCCCGGACCCGACCCAACGCCACCTACCTGTAAATCTGGTGCTGGGGACAGGCCCTGCCCGAAGTCTTGGGCCCGGCCGGTTCAGCCCCCACCCCCCTTCCCCCCTTCCCCCCTTCCCCTTTTCCCCCCCTTCCCCTTTCCCTCCACCCCTCCTTCTCCTTTCCCCACGCCTTCTCCTTTCCCTCCCCGCCCACCCCTTCTCCTTTCCCTCCACCCCCCTTCTCCTTTCCCCACGCCTTCTCCTTTCCCTCCCTTCCCTCTTTCACCCCCTTCTCCTTTCCCTCCCCCCCTTCTCCTTTTCCTCCCCCCTTCTCCTTTCCTTTCCCCCCCACTTCCCCCTCTCCTCCTCCCCCCTTCCTCCTTCTCCTTCTCCCCTCCTCCCCTTCTCCTCCTCCTCCTCTTCCCCTTGTCCTCCTCCCCCTCCCCCTTTCCGTTCTCCTCCCCCCCTTCTTTCTCCTTTCTCCTCCCCCCCTCCCCGAAACACAGACACTGACAAACAGAGAGTGAGAGACACACACAGACAGACAGAGAGATAGAGACACGGACAGAGACAAACAGAGGGGGCATCCCAGCACGCTGTTGGAGGGCTCCCGGTGCTGCAGTCGGTAAGTAGAAAATGTTTTATTTATTGTTTTAAAACATTTTTAATTCTTATTAATTTTTTTTGATTGATTTATTGATGTTTTTAATCATTTATTATTGATGATGGCTCTTTATTTGTAAAACTGAAGTGTTTAATGTTTGTAAACTTCCCTTTAAACTGACCCCCGCCCCCCCCCCCGCATTCCCTCCGCCTGATTTGTAACCTCCGCCTGATTTTCTAAAGTGTAGACAAGGTTTTTTTCGAGCGTACAAAACTCCATTCTAAGTTAGTTTGGAGTAAGTTTTCACTGCCGAAACTTTGAAAACAGGCGTAAGTGGCTGGACGCGCCCCCTTTTGAAAAAAAATTCTGTTCCAAAGTGAAACTGTTCTAACTGACTAGAACTGGAGCAAACTAAATGCCGAGAATTTGAATTTCTAAGATACTCCGTTCTACACCAGTTGCTCCAAATAATCAGGAGCAATTGAGGCCGAAACTTGGGCCCTAGATTCCGATGGAAAAAAGCTAGCCACAATGTCACAGATCAACGAGTCAGTCTATAATTAGAATGATCTCCATAATCCTAGAGAGGAGTGTGGCCAAGGAATTAGCTGCTTCTGAAATTCAAAACAAGGCTCCAGCAGAATCAGGACAGTTATAAGTTGAGTGGTTTCAAAGGTGGTGCGCCATTCCACGCATACATCACCCCATGCATTTTTTGGACGTCTTTTCTGCTGTTATTTTGTGTTGTCAATCACCTCAGGTGACAACGATAAAAATAACATTTACAACATATGGAATACGTTATCATCACCATATCTTTAAACCTACCTATTCAGTTGAATTGTGTAAAGGGAAATGCTTTCATGATTTGGTCTTGAGTTGGAAGCCAGGACGTGGTTTTATTGGTCCTAAGATCACTGATTGAACAGAATCAAGTCAAGAATGTGGCAGGTCTCACTGACAGCCAACTCTCAGAATGCACCACATTTCATGTGAACGAGATTCTGATACTGCAACTTCGAGAATACAACTTCAGGGTGCCTCTCTTTCTCAGTACAATATTAAGACAGGGAAGGTCAAACTTACAAACAAGGTCATTCTTGCTATCAATTAATACCCCGTGCTCTGCTCCCTGTCACCACTCCCACTGTGCTCTGCTCTACAGACCCTGTCAAACACAAATTGTGCATTTCCCCTCCCTGCTGTGCTCGACTCCCCAGTGCCCTCCTATGGGACTCTGCTCCTCCACCCCCACTGTGTGCTACTCCACAGTTCAAATAAGACCATGGGAGACAACTGAGAGACTGTTACCGGAAGAGCGAGACAAATAAAAAAATAAACGTTTATCTCTGAGCAACACCAGGTGTGGAGGGCTTTCCCCATAAAACAAACATTATGATTTGTATAGTGATGCTGTAAAATTGTTCAGGCTCAAAAGAAATGCCATTGTAATGTCATTTATGGACGAGGGGGAAGCTGTCTCGTCAAAAAATGTTTGATACTCTTTTTTTTCCTACTTTACTCAATAGTTCTATGTCTATCAAAGCATACTTCTTCAAAGACTAATATTTTAAGGGAACACTTATCTCATATTTCTTCAGAAAATAAATGGAAATTAAGAAAACTAAAACCAAACAATCCATTTAATTGCTCAAGCAAACTTCATACATCTGATCATAGCTGAGAAAGTAAATCTTTAGGTATTTACAGTATTCATCACATCTACTTAAAAGTCCATATGTAAAATTGTAGGAAAACGCAGCAATTACCCTCAAGAAAAAGTGCAAGTAGTACATTAGTTGGAAAGCTGCTGCTTCCACCTCCAATTTCTACAAATCACACCAAGCACTGAGATAAACCAGCATTTTTCAGCAATGCTCTGTATTTTCAATATCAAAACATGTTACAGGTTGAACCTCTCTTATCCGGGACTCCCTTATCCAGCACCACCCCTCGTCCGGCTCCATTCCCGGCCGCCGGGTGGGGCATGCGCAGAACATGGCTGGCCAAAATCCTACTGACCAATATAATCTTTCTCCTCGATTGGTTGCCTCCCCTTCGTAGCACTGCTGAAACTCCTGCAGCCGCTCCTCCCTATAGTGCTCTCTCCGGGGGGGCGTTGGGCCGACTTTTCGGGGCCCGCCGACCTCCCCCCGCCCCCACCTCCTGCCCCCCGACCTCGGGCAACCTCCCCGCACCCGACACAGGCCAGGTCCCAAGGGTGCCGGATAAGGGAGGTCCAATCTGTACTTATTTGCACTAAGTTCTCCAGCTGCCCTTGTAGAAATGCACCACTCCACACCCCGCCCAGATATGCACGAACCATATTCACATGGTTTTGACCAGTTTTTAATCCAGCTGCATTCTTACATGAGGCTTTCCCCATGTATTCTTCAAATTCACTGACTTCTTGATTTCAAAACTGAGAAATAGACTTTTGGACTCAAGTGGAATCAAGGGATATGGGAGTCAGACGGGAAAGTGGAGTTGAGGTCGAAGATCAGCCGTGATCTTAATGAATGGCAGAGCAGGCTCGAGTGACAGTATGGCCTACTCATGCTGCTATGTTCTTAAAAATGAGGAGACATAATAAGGAGTTATTAGTTACCTGCATTCTCTTAGCAAAACTGTTCTAATTATCAAAATCTTTCTTCACAAAATCATTAAAGCTAATATTTATCCTTTTAAAGGCATAAACCTATTTCAGGGATAAACTCCCTTCATGTGCACATTGAAGCGAAGCAGCTACTCATTAGTTGCTCTACTTCCATTTTGATGAGGAATACAGGGCCAGTACTGGAGATTGAGAGGGAAGGGCAGAAAGACAAAAGCCATTATAAATTGTGGATATTTGTAATTGATAGTCATGTACCTCAACCTTGGGTCATCTCATAACAGGACCACTGAGAAGTCAACATTAGAAATTAACTCACAAATACCATCCATAACATAAACATTATTTTTGTTTTCTGAAAGAAGGCATTTTTAATCACCTAAGTGTCTCATTCCTCTCAATTAAATTTATAAAAAATGGTAATTTCAATAACCTGAGCTAATACTAAAACTTGAAATATAAATGATCTGTCAGTAAACTGCAAGATTTTACTAATTTTTTTAATTAAAAAAAAGTCAAAACAATCCATTAAGTTAAAAAAAAAAACCCTCCTCCGGCGACGTACAGCTAAAACGTGATAAATGAGCAATTGATTTGCCAAGAAACGAGAGCCTGGATCAAGACTATTAACTACAAATAAAAACAACCAATTATAAAACCTTTATATTGCAATCCATTTAATCACTTGCATTCAGAATAGAAGCAGAAAATATTTTAAAGCTTTTGTTATACATTTGCGAATAAATGAAATTCAAAAGTAGACTAACTATTTAGTCTGCGGAGCCTTAAAAGAAAAAACATTAATGGGGCACCATTTATATACAATATGAATGAATGATTAATGGTTTTGGCGCATTAGAATGCGAGGCTTAGATCAGCATTCTGCTTTGATCAGCAATGCGTGTACCTGAAGTTGAAAGTACATCCAACGCATTCCACAAACCACTTGTCAAGAACAAAAAGAAAAAGTGCATCTTTTTATCTGGTATAATCAAGGAAACATTAGATCCATAATGTTGTATTGCATTACAAAAGCACTGAGATGAGAATTCAACCACTCTTGTAAAATTCAAACCATGCAGAATTCTCCCTCCCCAACACATTCTCTTCCCTCCTGGAAGCTCCAACTCGCACGGGGATAATCCTGGACCAATCCTGCCCTCACCCATCACCTACCATTATACACTTTCCACAAGGACGCACCAGCCAACAATCATGAGCAGAAAGACCAATGAAAGTAGGATCAAGTCTGTTTCTTTAAAAATAAATCTCTAAAGGTTATAACCAGACTTCTGTCACTTGGGCTGTCTCCCTCAAGAACTAGGAGGTACGTATTAGATTTCAGAACCCAGGGTTGACAGACACTCGAGCAGTAATACTGCATACTATTCACACTATATCTTCTCTCAATCTGAAAAGTAGAATGCATCAAACACTGGACCTTTCATATAGGGTAAAACTATTCCAATTTATTTACAAATGAATAAATAGTAAAGATACAGGCAAACACTGCACTGCACAGCACAACAAGGTATATGAAGATTCAAAGAACAGTCCACGTGATTATTTTACTTTCCAGGAAGATCTGGCTTTCTCAGAGTACCAATAAGTCAGCTTATAAAACTTCTTCCATCTTTATCAATTTTTGAAATGAAATGTTTTCTCAGTAAACAGAGTACAGTGTGACCTTCAGGCAGAGGAGTTATGTGCAGAATACGCAAGCCCCAAATTCTCATGAAATTTTATGTATCTGAACGGATGTCAGCCACTGTCCGAAGAGATTTCCCTTAAATCTTGAAGACTGAGCTCTCAATCAATTATAATCAAAAAACCGGTGACACGGATTTTCGTATATGAACAGACAAAATTATGAAGGTAGCCTCACTGAATTATGGTGAGAAGGTAAATACACATTATCTGAAATCCAAGGACCACAATACCTGCTATTATTCTAGACTTAATAACCTATAATATACAATCAAATTCACAATGCTGTAAGTCAGATGTGGTGTTTTTAAGCAACCATTTTAAATTTTAACAAAGCGAGGGGCATCAGTCTCAGAAACATAGAAAGATAGAAACATAGAAAATAGGTGCAGGAGTAGGCCATTCGGCCCTTCGAGTCTGCACCACCATTCAATATGATCATGATTGATCATGCAACTTCAGTACCCCATTCCTGCTTTCTCTCCATACCCCTTGATCCCTTTAGCCGTAAGGACCACTCTAACTCCCTTTTGAATATATCTAACGAACTGGCCTCAACAACTTTGAGATAGAGAATTCCACAGGTTCACAATTCTCTGAGTGAAGAAGTTTCTCCTCATCTCGGTCCTAAATGGCTTACCCCTTATCCTTCGACTGTGACCCCTGGTTCTGGACTTCCCCAACATCGGAAACATTCTTCCTGCATCGAGCTTGGCCAATCCCATCAGAATTATATGTGTTTCTAGGAGATCCCCTCTCATTCTTCTAAATTCCAGTGAATATGAGCCTAATCGATCCAGTCTTTCTTCATAGGTCAGTCCTGCCATTCCGGGAGTCAGTCTGGTGAATCTTTGCTGCACTCCCTCAATAGCAAGAATGTCCTTCCTAAAATTAGGAGACCAAAACTGCACACAATATTCAAGGTATGGCCTCACCAAGGCCCTGTTCAACTGCAGTAAGACCTCCCTGCTCCTATACTCAAATCCTCTCGCTATAGGCCAACGTGCCATTTGCCTTCTTCACCGCCTGCTGTACCTGCATGCCAACTTTCAATGACTGATGTACCATGACACCCAGATGTCGCTGCACCTCCCCTTTTCCTAATCTGTCACCATTCAGATAATATTCTGCCTTCCTGTTTTTGCCACCAAAGTGGATAACCTCACATTTATCTACATTATACTGTATCTGCCATGCATTTGCCCACTCACCTAGCCTGCCGAAAGTCACACTTCAGCCTTTTTGCATCCTCCTCACAGCTCACACTGCCACCCAGCTTAGTGTCATCTGCAAACTTGGAGATATTACATTCAATTCCTTCATCTAAATTATTAATGTATATTGTAAATAGCTGGGGTTCCAGCACTGAACCTTGGGTACCACTAGTCACTGCCTGCCATTCTGAAAAGGACCCGTTTATTCCAACTCTCTGCTTCCTGTCTGCCAACCAGTTCTCTATCCACGTCAATACATTACCCCCAATACCATGTGCTTTAATTTTGCATACTAATCTCTTGTGTGGAACCTTGTCAAAAGCCTTTTGAAAGTCCAAATACACCACATCCACTGGTTTTCCCTTGTCCACTACGAGTTACATCCTCAAAAAATTCTAGAAGATTTGTCAAGCATGATTTCTCTTTCATAAATCCATGCTGACTTGGACTGATCCTGTAACTGGGTTACAACTACATGCACACAAACAAAAGATATATTAACCCAACAGGACAAAAATTCTCTCTTCATCACAGGGACCTTCCTGGCTTGCAAGACTGAACAACAACAACAACTTGCATTAAGATAGTGCCTTTAACATAGAAAAACATACCAAGGATTAAGCAAGCAAAATGAAATCAAGCCAAAAGTGATATGAGGAGGGGTGACAAGAGAGCTTGGTCAAAGAGATAAAAGAAAGACTTGCATTTCTATAGCGCCTTTCACGATCACCGGACGTCTCTCAGCGCTTTACAGCCAACAAAGTACTTTTGTAGTGTAGTCATTGTTGTAATGATGGGTTTAAGGAGGGTCTTAAAGGAGAGGGAGATGGCGAAGCAGAGGTTATGGGAGAGAATTATGGATCATGGAGTAGCTGTCTGAAGGCATGGCCATCAATGGTGATACAAAAGAGGGGGGAAGGAACCGCACGAGGTACGAGAGTCAGATAAACGAAGTGTTCTGCGTGGGGATTGCAAGGCTGAAGGAGATTCGTGTTAGGAAGGGGCATGACGATGAGGGAATTTAAACAAAAAGATGAGAATTTTAAATTAGAGGCACTGGGGGAACCGAGAGTCAACATAAGTGAACAAAGACAACAGTAATGGTAAAACAGTACATCATCATCCTCATAGGCAGTCCCTCGGAATCGAGGAAAACTTGCTTCCACTCTTAGCATGAGTTCTTAGGTGGCTGTACAGTCCAATACGAGAACCACAGTCTCTGTCACAGGTGGGCGCTGTTGGGGTTGTCCATGAGGGTCCTGGCGTTCCAGGTCCCGAACTTCATGCAAGAGGAGTGGAAGATGCCTGTGCGTGATTTCTTTTAACAAGGGGTGATCGTTGCACGCTGGCTACCACACGGGCTTAGCTGGGCGAGGTCTTGGTCCAGTGGCAAGGGGGTCCAGGACGACTGGAGACCAGGCACTGCTCTATGGCCTAATTGCCTGCAGCGAGGTGTTAGCCACAGGCTCGACGCTGGGTAGCGCCTTTGATGGTAGGTGGTCCAAGGTTTGTTTGGGGTCAGGCATTGGGGAGCCAGCGGTGCACTGGGGTTCAGAATGGGCAGGGCAGGGGGGGGTCACAGCCATTGTACTTGCCACGTGCTGGAGGAGGAGAGGAGACCATGCCATCAGTGGGGAAGGAGAGGTCCAGATTGGGGGCAGGGGCTGGGGGGGGGGGCTGAGGGGAGGCCCGATAGCCAGATCCAGCCGCCAAGTCACCGCAGGAGGTCCAGCCAGGAGATACAGGTCGCGACGAGCCAACAAGAGGTCCAGCCAGGAAATGCTGATGTGCGGTGTGGCAGAAGGCCTGAGGTAGGCCCGAACTTTGGGAATCGCAGAGTTGGGGTTAGGGGTTCGGGTGGGGATTTCAGTCTTTAAGACCCCCTATTGGGGTCTATTAGGGCCAGGGCTGGGGCTTGGGGAAGTTTAGACAGTGGGAGGGTGGAGGTTGAGGGCCGAAGAGCTGTTTAGCAGGGGAGCTCCCTCGGGAGCTGCTAACCCGACGGTCTAGACGATCCTATGACCTCTGCTGAACACTGCATGGAGTACAGGATACTGGCAGCAGAGTTTTAGATGAGTAGTGCTTCATAGCTGGTGGAGGATGGGAGGCCGGCCAAGAGAGCATAGGAATAATGGTTACAGATGAGGGTTTCAGCAACTGATGGGCTGAGGCAAAGGTGGAAGACTTTGGGGAAGTATATTGAACAGAAGGTGCTTCCTTCAAGCTATCCCTCCGCTTAAAAGGTACATCTTTAAGTGGTCGATCTTGTCACCTGCTTCTTATATCCTGATTCAGATGAATTTAACATTAAAGCTGTATGAACAAGTGGATTCACTAACAAGTATAAAGATAATCATCTTAGCAACTCAGTTCAGATTTGCATCCTTCAAAACTAAGCAAAACTCCAGATTTATGAACCATAAAATGTCATCATCATCGGCAGTCCCTCGAATCGAGGATGACTTGCTTTCACGCCAAAAAGTTCACAGGTGTTTCAATGAAGGACCTAATATTCCAGGTCCCGAACTACATGTTGAAGGGTGGAAGATGCCTGTGTGTGGATTTTTTTCTTGTTTGGTGGCCGTTGCATACCAGCCACCACACAGGCTTGCCAGAGCTAGGACTTGGTCCAGTGGCAAGGGTTACCCAAGACGATTGGAGACACCAACTAAAAGGGAGTGAGTGAAAGTGAGGTGATTAATTCATTTTTTACATTTTTGTTTTGTTGCTGTTCATTAGCATTGGCATCTGGTGCTGTGCTCAAATTAGCTGCTACATTTCCTACTTTACAACAGTGACTACACTTCAAAAAGTACTTAATTGGCTGTAAGACGCTTTGGACCGATGTTCTCTGTAAGCTGCACTTTGTCCTGCGTGACCCGTTTCTTTTACTTCACCATTCCTTTAAATCTCTGCACCTTACAATGTAAAAGCCGGTGAGCCGCCTGCATGTGACCTTGAATGTCTGCATGGCCGCCCATGCACACAGCTTAGCGGGAGCATTGTTTGGGATGTCCTGAGTTTGTGAATTCCGCTATATAAATACAAGTCTGTGTCTTTCTTATTTTCTTTCTGTGATAGCCTAGCGGGGCTCTATAAATGTCCCCAGTGCTACAAATATCCTTGGCAACCACCTTTACTGATCCTGAATATGAAGTGTTTATGATTCATAATTCTAAATACCGATTCTTTACGCTGACACTGATTTCTGCACCTTTTGGTTCTGAGTGTCTAAAACCAAGAATTAAAATGAACTGCATCGGTGACTGTGAGACAGTAGTCACCATGCAATTGTGTCTGCTGAAGGAGTCAACTTAAGACTCTGTTTAGAACGTCATAATATCAAAGAAGATATGATTTGCTCCATTTGGAGCCCATCAGCTATTAAAAACTGTAGGAAATATGTATTTCAAGGCAAGCCTGAACCAGGACGTCATTTGTCTGAAGGCTATGTTTTTCACTCAGACAGTTATTTCAATTAACAATGTTAGGTTCCTTCATTTCATCAGACAAATAGCCTGTGGTTTGATGATCTGCCTGGAAACATAAGGCTCAGAGTGCTGTTTCAACTAGATGGAGATGATGAGTACCAAACAGCACGAAACACAAGCAGGCCTGTTGTGTGTATACAGATCTATATTCATGCAGTGTCTGCCAAATGTTCTTTACACAAATAAACATTTCTCCAATATGTGGAAAAATACATTTTGAAAATATGCATGTTGTGTGTGCAACATTTGGACACTTAACTTAACTCAACACCCACCCCTGAGCCCAAAAATCTAGGCTGACACTCCAGTGCAGTGCTGATGGAGTTGATGTATTTCGGATGAGACATTAAACCAAGGCCCTCGCTACCCTCTCAGGTGGACGCAAAAGATCCCATGGCACTATTTTGAAGCAGGGGAAACAGATTATTTAGTTATCACATTGCTGTTTGTGGGAACTTGCTGTGTGCAAATTGGCTGCTGCGTTTCCTACATTATAACAGTGACTACACTCCAAAAAGTGCCTAATTGGCTGTAAAGTGCTTTGGGTTGTCCTGTGGTTGTGAAAGGTGCTATACAAATGCAAGTCTTTCTTTGTTTTCTGGTGGCACATTGCTAATCATTCGATAATCACAAGTTACATAATAATTATTCAACCTCAGCAGCATCAATAACAATAATAAGTTCCATTTCTAGCAATAAAAGCAATAGCAAATAAAACTCCACCCCATTGGGCTCGCGTTTAAAAGAATAGATCTGATTTTTCCATTGGCTCAAGGACTTTATTCGGCAAGCAGTTGAGCTGTCTGTTCTGTACCAGGAAGGTTATGATACCCAGTCTTTACCGAGATAATTGATCTCAGCTGGGGTGCTGGTAGGGGAAACAATTAGCCTCAGCATCTCCGAGTCAGAGTGGAGAAGTGGCCCCAATTACTGCTCGCAATTGCTATCTGGCAACATCAGCTGGAAGCGAACATTGAAAGAAGGCAGCAACAAACAGGGTATGATAACTCTGTGACCAAACAGCTTGCCAATACTCACCAAACATCTTTTCCATTCATCCAGCAATATGCAACATCCTATAACCAAGAGCAGGCAAAAAGCTTGCTCCCAGATTTCTGCCATTGCCACTCAAGTCTGCACCAAGAGATATGCAAAAGTAGCCCCTCAGTAACTTAGCCTCTTATTTGCTTTGTTTCTACAGCCGATGCCAAGCACCTCCCCGATGGTGTATCAACATTAGAATCTAACGGTAAGCATGAACCTGGGAATATAAATGTAAGGCACAATGCTGCACCACCATCCCAACTCGGATAAATATTTTTCTGTATTGATTCAAAAGTGGAACTTTTTCTCAACAATGTTCTCCCTTCACATCCATAAGGCTTTGACTCTTGGCTGGTATACGGTTGCATGGGCTTCAGGTCCCCGTCTATATCTAGTTCAAGTAATTAGTCTTGTGTACTCTTTGGCAGCAAGAGTCAGAAGCTATTTGACTACAAGTAGCAGAACAGCCGTGCCCAATTCTGTCCCCACCCGACATAAATACGTGTGTACCTGTTAGTAGGGGCTGCTGGGCAACTGAGCAGGAGCGACAATCATGGTCAATTTTCTCGTTACTAACCTTGGGGAGCCAGGCCAACCATCGCACCTCCATCAGTGTTCCAACTAAACTCAGCTCACTCAGCACAGACGAAGGATCGAAATCTAGGAACTTCCTGCTCTATGTGGTTCACTTCATAAACACACAGCCATAGGGAGCTTAACAAACAATTGTGCATTTTTTTCCCTCCCCTGAAGCGATATAACTATTTGTGGGCACACTGACTTTACACCATTGACTCTCAACATGTGGGTCATGCAGAGTTAATAAATTCACAATTGCAAACGTACCAAACTTCACACTTTTGGCAGTGCAGATCCACTTTTTGGTTGGTCTCGCTCTCTGCTGTGAAAAAAATGACCTCTCCCATTTGACCGGTTAAACATTCTAAAATATCTCAGCATGTTTGAGTGCAAATGTCATGGCATGAACAAACTGATGCATGCAACAGCTCAGTGTCAGATTCACAGCCAGGCCCTCCTGCCCCTACGTATTTGCACAATGACAATTATGCACGTGCAAAACGCCAAATGTCTCAGTACCATCATATGGGAACCGTGCATGTGTGAAACGGGGATCCTCAATTCTGAAGCCAAAAACAGTTTACAATCTAAACATGGGAGAGTGGCATGTGCAGGTCATTTTGTAATTACTTACCGAAGATCTGCACAAAGAAAAGCATCTAATTTTTTCTTGGTTATTTTCTCCCACCTGTCTTTCAAGCAACTAGAGGGGGGGGGCGGGGGGCGGGGAGCAAGTGACCTCTGCCAAGGCCTTGATCCATGTTATTTTTGAACCAGCCACGAGGTTTGGCAAGAGCCATTTGGTTAAAACCGCTCATTATTTGCACCCACCCCCTGACTACCGTCCTTTACAGCAAAGCATCTAGATTTGAACATGCAATTCCTTTTCTGCCACCATCCTAGTTTTGCTGAGCTACACAACATTGCTATTTTGATAGCTCAACTGATTTTGTGTCATATTATCTTATTCCTCCAACAACTGGATTTAGGAGATGATAGAAGCCAAGACAAATTTGTGCATGTGAAAGCATTCTTCAATGGCAATATGGTTTTGTATTTTTTATCCCTCAGTTGCCTCAGATGATTACTTTTCTACCTGCTTAATTATTCAAAGACTTCTACAATGAGAAGAAACAGATGCAGATAAACTTCCTACAGCGAGCAGCAATTTGAATATCAAATGGAAAATGTTCAGCAAATTCTCACTTTAAAAAAAAATGGCTTAAATCATCACAGACCCTGAAAGCTTAATGAATATTCTTTACATCCAACTACGTATCCGCACAAAAAATAATTCTGAGTCATAAAGATTTAAGGTATTGTAATTATATCGAGCATAGGAACAGAAGATACCAACACTTTCTCACTCCATTTCAGCTCATTAAAATAATAGTTAAAAGGGAATTAGAGAGTTTTGACAAATGTAATACACATATTAAATCTAATTTATACAAGCACTGAGCCATGTAAGCAGTGTCAAAATGTAACTAATTATAGCATAGCTATGTAATACTCTTTACAGGTGTAATAAATATTGAATGCAGGGATGATTTTCTAATCCACAAAAAGGTAAATAGTTCACAAAAGCCCACTTTCCTTCAGCATAATAGATTAGCTCACAATAATCCTCTTCCGTTTTGTGCTATTGTATGTTTAAATGCAAGAAATCAAAAATGAACTGGAACCATCCTAAACGCCGATTACCAATGATATACTTACAAGAGGCATCAATCACAAGAGGGTTGTTTGTTTTCTATCTTCCTTTATACATTTTCTAATAGCCGAGCAATGGTTCCTGTGTAACAGACATTTACAGTACATGTTGTATCGCACGTCAAGAGGGAAATTGTGGAATACAGAAATGATCCCACAAGCAAGGAAAACCTGGTAACTCCAGTGACTTGTCACAATGATCCTCCCAACTGAAATACATTCTGTATTCTCGAGTAGCTTACTTATGCAAGATATGACTAATTTATAAGGCAAATGATGCTCATTATCACACAGGAATATGGTGACTAACACCTCTGTATAGCATACAGGCTAGCATTCACCTTTCTCCTGAAGTATGTGGCCATGTTGAAAACGCCTTTGGTACAATTGAAAAATGAAATTCAATGCCCACTTAACTGAATCCAAAACAAACAGAAATAGAATGCAGAGATGCATATTATGAGTTATTTCATTAGTCAAGAAATAATGTAACTTTTCTCCCTGCAGGTAATGTAATAATGCGGCATTTTCTTTTTCAATTCCACCCAGCAGCTGAACTCCAATTTTTAAAAAGTATTCCATTTAACAATGCATCATAACTCCATGACTTGTAGTTCAAAAACCTTGGGCCATGCGAATTTCAGTCTTCAAGCTCCAATTCGTGGAATGGTTTTCTTTTAATATTTAAAGCTGATAGCCAAGGAGATGTCTTGAATATTTTAGACCCAGCACATGGCCAAAAATGGTGTTATTTCTTGTATGCTAAATGGCATATTACACACACGTGACAAGTATAGATTTGAGGGATACGGACACCTAAAGCAAATCCGTGGCAAAGATGTGAATGCATCCTCCATACCGTGCACCTGCCCCCCACCAAATACAAGTTATTTAACACTGATCGTCAATGAGCAAGCTGAGCTTTGTGTTCTATTCTGTACATATGCTTCACAACATAGAGCATTTTTAAACCTATTTACTGAAAAAGATATGGTACAGGTGGAGTTAACGTGTTAACCTTTTTCCCAAAGTTATGGTAGCTGAAACACAAGTATGTTACAGCAACAAAAAAATTGGTCACGTCTTTATCCCATCAATGCTAAAGACAATAATCTAACACAGCTTATAACTAATCTTACGTGGCCTTCATAAAACACGAGACAAGTCCTAATGCAGCAACACAATGAAGAAAGAAGCTACTGATTTTCAATTTAGGTTCAGATCCTGGTTTGCAGCAGTGACTAACATGACTATGTCACTTTTCTCTAAATGGTTGTACAGGGTCAAAAAGAAAAATAATTCTGTCTTTCCCTACCAAGAAATTAGTGGATATAAATTGATAGCACAAGAGATATCCTTGATTCAATAAACTGCTGACAAAAGCAATGTAATCTAGTGAAGCAAATCAACTTCTGAAGCTAGGACACAGTGTGAGCTGCTGTTTGACAACTTTTTTTTTTACTCTCAACTTGTTTTCACTCTCAGTGACACGTACCATTGTGTTCCCAGGCTTCAGCAAATGCGGGTCGGTTTTAAAATCAGTCGCTGAACCTACTACAAGGCAAATTCCCCCATCTTTTATGTCCTGCCAAAGACAATTCAAGCTCCTGCCACTTGAACATGAGAAAAATCAAGTACGAGTTTGGAAAATTATGGGTGCAAGGCTGTATCTCCAAGTGGGAAGTGCAACCCTGCATCAACAATACTTTTTTCTCTCCCAATAGACATGACTGAGGACGATCCAGGTTTTTAGAATACTGAAAGGAAAGAAAAGGGTTGATGAGAGTAGATTTTATTTTTGCCTCTCCCAGGAGATGAAATGGCTGATGGGGCAGATGGCGTGTACACCATGACACTTTCGAACAGGCTGGATGGGCCAGCTGGTCTTATCGTGCCCTTAATTTTCGTATGTTTATGCTTAACTTCAACTGTGGACACAAAATGCAGACAAAATTCACAAGCAACACTTGAAATAAATATCAGGAAATAAATAGAGACAGAGATGATTGGATGCTGTGTGAAATAAAGGTTCACGAGCTCCTGGAACCATTGCATTATCAGGACGACAATCATTCGTTAAGAACGAGTAACATAGGATGCAAGATTAAATAGATATTTTCTGATTCATTCTCGAGACACAGTCATCGCCAGCAAGGCCAGCATTTGTTGCCCACCTCTAATTACCCATGAGAAGGTGGGGAGGAATGAGGGGGGGGGGGGGGGGGCGGACAGAAATGGGGAGAGGACTTTTCTTCTATGGGTTGGACTAAGTCCATAATAAAACAGATTGTCTTGAAAATATTTTGTGAAAAAAATGTGTTCACCCCGAGTGTATTAATTTCAAACTCCTCATCCTCCTCTAGAAAGCCCTCCATGGCCTTTTACCACCGAACCTCTGTAACCTCATCCAACCTATGGCCCACACCATAACCTTCATCCTTCCAATTTTAGTCCACTAGGCTCCTGCCCATCTCCTAATCCATCAATGGCAAGGTCTTTGGTCATCACACGTCGATACTGTGGAATTCGCTTCCTAAACCTAGACAGTTTGTCACACCTGTCCCCATTTTCAAAAGGCTCCTCAAAGTCCAATGCCTTCAATCATGAAACCGATCTTCTGTTCGGTATCCAATTTATTGGTTCTTTGTAACGCATCCCTCACTGTCTCACTGCTTAAAAGGTTATTGTTGCTGATGAAAAACTAAATGATCCATGCTTTCTTACTCAAGCACCTCGCCATCACGCTGAACTTTCAAATAAATAAATTCTGCACATGAAAAGGATTCTCCTACATCAACATTTGACCAATGATTTTTAGGTAATGGAAGATACAATCTCAACAACACTGTAAAAGCAACATTTATCATAAATCTTAGGAAGTGCCTAATTTGAATTATCAAAATAGATTTACAGTAAAACTGTCTTTTTATATCTCGTTAAGTTTAAGTCTCATGCGTGCTTAGCAGTTTTTAAAATAAAGCCCTATTTTCTGGCATCTCTCAGTCTTGCATTTCATAATTTCAGTGCCACTATTTATAGTTTCTCCAAATACATTATTAGAACACCTTCTATCCTATAGTCCCAAAATGCAATACTCCAAGCCTTCCCAATCACAGATGCTCCTGTTGCATTGAGTGCTCTCTGCTGAAACACAACCTTGGTTTTCACCAATAGCTTAAACTGGCTGCTGGAAAATATATGCAGAACCAGCTTCAGACAATACAGCAGAGAATCAAGCAGGGCAGACCTCCATGCACTCACATCAATCAACATAAATCCTTCCTCTGTAGTTGAATATTATTGAGCAGCAGTCCAATCGACTACTCCTTTAGCCAACTGTTGTATGAAAGAGATGAAGAGTTACAATTGCCTGAAATATTGTCGACACGTTAGAACTGACACCAATTGCATGGGAGACTCTCTTTGTTGGAATGGTCAATGTAACATACAAACTATGCAGGCTGGCAGAAGAGCAGATTTTTCCAATCCATAACAAAGATGATTGTGTGAGGGAGTTGAGGATTCAGATGCATATGAAAAGGTCCTCAGCAGCTTAAAACATGAACTGAAAGAACACCAAAATGGCAAATGCCCCCCTCATACACAAGCAAATACATCAAGATTGCCAATGCTAACCAGATTTTTGCTATCTTGTTGATAAAATTACAATGTCATGGAATGTGTCATAATTCCTGTAGCAATTAAGACTAATCATCAGGATGTAAACATATCGTCAATGATGATAATTGAAGGTTAATATCCAAGATGCAATGATATTGGTGAAGCCCGTCAATAGTAAGTCAAGGTCAGTGCTTATTGGGAAATAACGCTTGATACATTCAATGTCTACAAAACCATTTTTCTTTTTTTTTTAAATATATGGATACAGCGTAACTGCATACTGAACTTCCTATCACAAACAGTATTTTCCACAGGAAAGCTCGAGCTGCATTATGCCACTCAGCAAACTCCACAGTGGCACGATGTTTAAAACCAGTGTTAAGCTAAACTAACTGCTCTCAATTTGGAAATTGCATCTACCCCCAACACCCCTACACCAGGTGAGGGAAGGGTAAGAGCAGGGATAAAAATAGAGTGTCAGGTTTCTTGCTATGCATCACTATCTAGTGGCCCTTGCTGGAAAGCAGGCGTGGACATTGTACACTTTTCCAATCAGGCTCGGCTGGGCAGTTTCGCCACGCAACACGACCCTCAGCCCCATCCCTCGAGTGTTGCTTAAGAAATAAAAACAGAAAATGCTGGAAATACTCAGCAGGTCAGGCAGTGTTTGTGGAGAGAGAAACAGAGTGAGCTTTTCAGGTCGATGACCCTTCGTCAGAACTGGAAAAAGTTAGAGATGCAACAGGTTTTTTTAACAAGTGTCGGGACAGGGAAAGGGACATCAGACACTGACCTCGCCCTGGGGCAGCTTATGATCAAACACTGAACACACTGCACCCCACAGGAGCCTCACAAACTGCCCCCTCCCTGTGAACTCACCGGTGTCTCAGCAGGGCAGGTGACTGAATGAATCCCTTCCCACACTCTGAGCATGTAACGTCCCCCCTTTCCCTGCCCCTACACTTGCTTAAAAACTTGTTATATTTCTAACTTTTTCCAATTCTGATGCTGGGTCATCGACCTGAAACATTAACTGTTTCTTTATCCACAGCTGCTGCCTGACCCGCTGAGTATTTCCAGCATTTTCTGTTTTTATTTCAGATTCCAGCATCCGCAGTGTTTTGCTTTTGTATTGCTTAAGAAAGCTTGATTTGTTACCGACATTTTGACCCAGTCTGCACGTAGCTTGTTCTGCACACAAATAACAACCTACAATTTTACATCAAGCTACAAAAACAAGATAGATATCGCAGTACAAAAATGTAAAATATTCAAACAAATCAACAGCACAAACTTGTCTCATGATTTAAAATAGGAAGGAGAGACTCAATCTTGCATGACTGAATTTGACACTCACCAGTTTGAATTCTTGAATGCTGCAGATGAAGTAGGGCGTGTTGGGACGACGGCTCTCTATATAAACACAATCTAATGAGAGAAGGAAAACAGAGCATTAAGTATACCACTTTCAGGGACAAAAAAGCATTGCAAATACCTAGGATACATTTTGTGTACTTCATGTTCAACAAGACAAAAGAATTTAACAGTGTGACATTTTTCATTTTCCACACCAGCCAACCGGTGGGTTCTTTGAATGACAGATGTGGCTCAGTGGGTAGCACTCTCACCTCCGAGTCAGAAAGTTGTGGGTTCAAGTCCCACTCCAGAGACTTGAGCAAAAAAGTCTCGACTGACTCCAGTGCAGTGCTGCACTGGCCCTGGTGGACTCGACAACGGAGTACTGTTCTCTGGCATGGCAGAATTCTACTGTGAGAATTATCACCGGTATGCTTTTATCGACACCAACACCTTGGCTGCCCGTGCTTGAAAACATCGCACCACCACACCTATGCCGCGAATATGCAGTCTCCAGAGAATACGACCCCGACACCAGCAAAGACATGCCAATCCAGGCGACGGTCCAAAATGGCCTTCCAGATTTGAGATGGGGATTGGCACTTCCCCTGAGCCTTGATGACCGATGTCAAAATGCTTGGAAGAACTGCGACATACGGAATGGATTCCTTATAGAGGACCCCACAGTACAACCTGAAGGATCAAACCTTTCTCGCAAACAATGGACAACCATCAATCGCCTCAGAACTGGTCATGGAAGATTCTGCCACCTTCTCCACAGATGGAAGATTAAAGCATCCCCATCATGCGACTGTGGAGCTCCTAATCAGACCCTGGATGCCATCATTGAGCACTGCCCTCAGAGGAAATTCACAGGCAGCCGACAAGATATTCACACTGTTGCACTGGAAGCTTTGGCCTGGATATCCAACTCAGATATTGACATTTGATTTGCTACCGCCATACGGAGGAAGAGAAAGAGGAACATAAGAACATGAGAAATAGGAGCAGGAATAAGGCCATTTGGCCCCTTGAGCCTGCTCCGCCATTTAATAAGATCATGGCTGATCTGATCATGGACTCAGCTCCACTTCCCTGCCCGCTCCCCATAACCCTTCATTCCCTTATCGCTCAAAAATCTGTGCCTTAAATATATTCAATGACCCAGCCTCCACAGCTCTCTGGGACAGAGAATTCCACAGATTTACAACCCTCAGGGAAGAAATTCCTCCTCATCTCAGTTTTAAATGGGCGGCCCCTTATTTGATACTATGTCCCCTAGTTTTAGTTTCCCCTATGAATGGAAATATCCTCTCTGCATCCACCTTGTCGAGCCTCATCATTATCTTATATGTTTCGATAAGATCACCTCTCATTCTTCTGAACTCTAATGAGTATAGGCCCAACCTACTCAACCTATCTTCATAAGTCAACCCCCTCATCTAAGGAATCAACCTAGTGAACCTTCTCTGAACAGCCTCCAATGCAAGTATATCCTTTCTTAAATTCGGAGACCAAAACTGTACGCAGTACTCCAGGTGTGGCCTCACCAATACCCTGTACAGTTGTAGCAGGACTTTTCTGCTTTTATACTCCATCCTCCTTGCAATAAAGGTCAACATTCCATTCTATCCATGCTAATATATTACCCCCAACCCCATGAACTTTTATCTTGTGCAGTAACCTTTTATGTGGCACCTTATCGAATGCCTTCTGGAAATCCAAATACACCACAATCCACTGGTTCCCATTTATCCACCCTGCTCGTTACATCCTCAAAGAACTCCAGCAAATTTGTCAAACATGATTTCCCTCTCATAAAACCATGCTGACTTTGCTTAATTGAATCATGAAGAGGAAAAGGAAGAGGAAGAGGAAAAGCAAGAAGAGTTGCACTGTTGGGGGTGCCTGTTTGCGGATGAGACGTTAAACCGAGGTCCCGTCTGCTCCCTTAAGTGGACGTCAAAGCTCCCATGGTACTATTTTTTGAAAAAGAGCAGGGGAGTTATCCCCGGTCTCTTGGCCAATATTTATCCCTCAATCAACATAACAAAAATAGATTATCTGGTCATCATCACATACTGTTTGTGGGAACTTGCTGTGCACAAATTGGCTGCCGCGTTTCCTACTCTTCTCCTTCTTCTTAGGCGGTCCCTCGTATTGAGGATGCCTTGCTTCCACCAATGAACGACCTAATATATCAGGTCCCGAACTACATCCTGAAGGATGGAAGATGCCTGTGCGTGGATTTTTTTTAACGTGGGGTGGCCGTTGCACACCAGCCACCACACGGGCTTGATAGAGCTAGGTCTTGGTCCAGTGGCAAGGATTAACCAAGACGACTGGAGACCAGCTCTGCTGCACGGACCCAATGCGCACACATATCGCAGTGTGGGCTGGCGCGTGCTGCCCCTGGGCCCTGAACTCACACCTCTCCTGGGCTACAATAAGCACAACAGTGACTACACTCCAAAAGTATTTAATTGGCGTTTCCTACATTACAACAGTGACTACACTCCAAAAGTACTGAATTGGTTGTAAAGTCGTCCAGTGGTCGTGAAAGGCACTATGTAAATGCAAGTTTTTCTTTGTCTTATTATTGGTGTTGCAGCTGATTTCAGAGACCATCATCTCAACAACCTAGTTTAGAACCCAAAATCAGGGGCAGACTTGCCATAAAGGAATTCATCAGATTTCCAGAGTGCTCCTGTGAATACTCCCATAACTCTGTTATCAAGCCCCCTATTTCCAATCCTGTGCCGATCAGTGGAGCCAGTCAGCCCTGCCCAGAGCCCAAAGATGAAATGCCTGCCTATTGATAACCAACACCGTCCAATCCATCTCTTTTTCAAGTTTTCCTCTTTATTCCGCCATCCATTTTCATTTAGCCCTCCTTAATCATAAAAATAATCTCCTCCAACTGGGCATCAGACTTGACTTAGGCCCCAGCAAATGGAAATATACAAAATGACACAATATTTGCGAATGCGAAGTTGCTGTATTCTACAGCACGCATTGTGGTGTACCCAAAGACTCAGCAAGTTAGCAGACCCAAGTTTTTTTTTTAAATCCTGCTTTTATGCTGAGAGACTCGCATGAAATTATTGGGCCTTATCGGGGTCTTTCAAATGGTGAGAAAAGCACTTTTCCAAATATATAAAGACATAAGCCCCACCGAATTCATTTTACGGCAGCGTGAAATGTTATGAATCACAATTTAATTTTTAAGTTATACGATTGGTAATTGGTTGAGAATAGGAGACAAACAGCAAAAATAAAGGGAACGTTCTCTAATTGGCGGGATGCGATAAGTGGTGTTCCCCAGGGATCTGTAGTGGGGCCTGAGTTTTTCATCAGCTATATCAATGACTTGGCTGATGGAATAGAGAGTTGTAAATCCAGGTTTGTTGATGACAATAAGTTACAAGGCACACTAAGTTGTGTAGATAGAAGCAGGAAGTTACAAAGGGACGTATACAGATTAAGTGAGGGAAAATCTGTGGCAGACGGAGTTCAATGTGGGAAAGTGCAAGGTCATCCACTTTGGAACGGAGAAAGACAATATGGACTTTCTTAATGGAGAGTGACTCAGAACTTTGGAGAGGTAAAGGGATTTGGATGTTCATGTACACAAATCACTAAAAGCTAGTGCATAGGTACGAAAAGTAATCAAAAAGGCTAATGCAATGTTGACCTTTATTTCAAGGGGGCTGGAATACAAAGGGGCAAACATTATGCTTCAGTTGTGCAGAGACTTGGTCAAACCCCATCTGCAGTACTGCGTCAGTTTTGGACACCGTACCTCAGGAAGGATATACTGGCCTTGGAGGAGGTAAAAGAAAGATAGATAGATTTGCATTTATATAGCCTCATGGCCATTACCTCATGATGTCCCAAAGTGCTTTACAATTAAGTACTTTTGTAGTGTAGTCACTGATGTAATGTAGGAAATGTGGTAGCCAATTTAGTACCAGAATGGCCAAGCTGATTGAGGGCGAACCCAGCCATCTCCCCCGAGCCTTAAATAGTGCCACCATTGCCAAGTCCCTGAGGATCACTATTAACCGAAAGCTTGACATGATCAACATATCAACACCACGGCAACAAGTGCAGGACACAGGCTGGCAACTGTGTGATAAACCCTCAACGCCATGACCATGTACAAGGTACAAGTCAGGAGTGTGATGGAATACTCACCATCACTGGATCGGTGCAACCACAACACTCAACGAAGCTTGAAATCATCCAGGACATAACAGTTTATTTGATCAGCACCGCTGCCACAGACTCAATATCCACCCCGCTATCACCCGCACATTGTGGCTGCAATATGTATGGTCTACAGGATAAACTGCAGCAACTCACTCAGCTTACTTTGACAACACCGCCCTCTCCAGTGAACTGTTCCACCCAATAGGACAGGAAGCAGAAATGTTGCAGGAACACGATCACCTCCAAATCTCACAGCATCCTTACTTGGACATATTGGGCTTAATTTTGGCCCAGCCCATTTCTCGGCGCACTTAACAGAGATGCGCCGCTTTTCTCTGTTCAGAAGTGCGCCGAAAAATTTCCTTCCCACTTTGGCCGCAGTCCGGCCTCCTCCTGTGGTCGCGCAGTGTGGCCAGTCAAGTCGGGGGCGGAGCCAGCGTCCTGCGCCAAAAACAGTGCTGGGACGTCTGCACATGCGCAATGGAGTGTCCGTGCATGCGCAGTTACTCCTCGCCCCCAGCCTCTCCGTGTCTTGCTGAAGCCGCTGTGTGGGACCTGATGCCAGCCAAATGTTGTTGTGAGTAGGGGTAGTTGATTTGAAGCTTTAATCACTTTGATCTTAGAAATCGCATCGGGAGGCCACTCGTCCAGGGCTAGTGGTTGGGGGCAGCAGAACTGATAGAAATCATCCAGGCAGGAGCACTATCAGTTCTCCTGCCCGCCCCTAGCCCTGGCCGAGTGGTCTCCGCACCGGCTGGCCCGTTGCCTTCCCGGGCCAAGTTTTAAGATGAAGGTAGGACTGACTTCAATTTTTTTTGTTATTGAATACTTATTACTTTTTGTTTCCAAGGTTTAGTGCTTTATAAGTCTTGGTGCTTTAGGTGCAGGTCCTCTCTGCTTCCTTTCCCGCCCCTATCCCAGGCCGGATGGCCTCATGGCCTCTGATGTACCTACCTGCGCTGATTTCTTAACTCTCTGCAAGGGTTTTCTGAAGTGGCCACATGCGTTGGCCTAAGTAGATTTGGAGTAACTATCAGCTGGCCAAAAGTTGCCTAAATGGGCAGAACTGGCGCAGGTGGCTGGTAATGCCCCCCCTTTGAGAAAAAAAAACGAAACTAAAAATATCATAACGAACTCACTTAAACTGGTGCAAATTGAATGTGCAAATTGGGGATTAAGTTATGCCAGAAAAACCAAGTTACTCCAAAAAAAAAAGGAGCAACTCCTGGCCAAAATTGAGCCCATCTTGCTGTTCTTTCCTCTTCGAAATAGTGTCATGGGATTTTTACACCTACCTCAGTAGTCGCCAGGTCAGTATCATGGAATTCCCAACAATTGTGGGTGTACTATCAGCACAAAGACTGCAATGGTTCAAGCAGTTAACAGATTATCTGGTCAGCATCACATTGTTGTTTGTAGGAGCTTGCTGTGCGCAAATTGGCTGCTGTGCTGCCGTGTTTTCCACATTACAACAGTGACTACACTTCAAAAACACTTCATTGGCTGTAAAGCGCTTTGAGACACCCGATGGCCGTGAAAGGCACTAAATAAATGCAACTCTTTTTCTTTCTTACCCTTCATTTATAACATATAGATGGGACTGGTATGAATTACTTTATAAAAATGGTTCCCACAGATAAAACCTAACAGAAGGATGTACTTAGGTGTGTAACTCTTAGTCACAGTCTGAAATCTGCCTCATTTGATTAACAAGTTTTCACAACTGTTTGAGTCCTAAGCAGCTGACAAAACTTGTGTGCAAGGGGAGGAGGCGTACCAGAGCCATAAAGATGGAACCAGCAGACCACAAATTAGATCATTCATATTCTTGGTTCCCCTAACTCATCACCTCCAGGCCAGATCATTTCAGTGGAGGCAATCAGGGCTTTAAAATAAACAGTTGTAGGTGGCAGAATATATATATTTTTTAAATACACTTCGATAATTAGTTGATACTTAAATTGAGAGATTTTAAAATTATTATACAATATTAATTTGGAAGGAGCAAATAAGTTTACCATTAAAAAGTATTAACAAGTGACCCAAAGTTTTAGGTACTACAGTAATGCGATATATATTTATGGGAATTCACCATTTAATTATTTGTTTTAAAGAGCAACAAATACTGAAATTTTAACAGGCACTATAATCAGAAATGTATGGCTTGCAAGCCGGATCCTGTATGCTTTCAGTGGGTGTATGATGTGCTTGTGGCTTAAGGGGTATAGCAATTCCCCTTTCATAGCCACATTCTCACTGTGAAAATGTCATGGATGGGGAAAAAACCTTCCTTGAATAACAAATCTAATCACAGGTAAATGATTTGGGACACAAAAATATGCAACATTTTATACCACTTAAATTCAACTGATACTATCACTTGCCAAAATCTCTTCAGCGCACATTTCACTCAGATCGACCAGTGCAGAAAGCCCAAAACTAAGCCCCTCTGACTGATAGTGAGAAAACACGTTTTTTTATTCGGAAAGAAATCCAGCAGTCAATTTAAAGTTGAATGAATTTGGTCTGCCTGGTTGCCCATTGAGATATTCCTCAATCACATTTGATAGTGATTTTGAATGTTTATCAACTTGCACCACTATCAAGAAAAAACTAAAAGCACAGTGTTTACCAGACATTAACAGGTCAGCTGAACTGATGAGGGGTGGTAATTTAAATTCCTCGCAACACTGTTACTTTTCTTCAAAGGAAATCTTTTACCACATAAATTCACTGGTAATTACCCAGTAAATACAAATACAGGACGACCTCCTGAGCCTTACATAGCAGACAATGACCCATCCAATAAAAAAAGAGGGAGAAAGAGAAAAGGAGAAAAGAGAAAAAGGCATTTGTTTTGGAGAAGCACTACAACAGGTAATCAAACTCTTCGGCAAATCGAACTCTTCGCACCAAATTAAGCAGACTATTAAAGACTAACCTAGTTTTCACAGGGTGATAACAAATAGAGAAAATTAAAAAAAAGTAAATATGATCTCCATCCTGTGGCAAGGCAGCAAAAGGCTATTCTGCCTAAAGGAACAGGCTGACTTCTAGAGCAACAGCTATCGATTTAATGCAAGTATTTTTATTGAGAGAAAAATAGATAGGTTTCAGAACTTTTAAACCATCGTGCTAAAAACTGGATATAAATTTTACCATCACCCTGCTCCTTCACAATCTGGATAAAATCTAAGGTTAATGACAAGAGTTCCATACTCACCAATTTGCTTAACAAAAGCGGTGCACAGGAAAATAGAACAATTTTAACCACCAGTCCAGTGGATGATGGAATACAAACATATGAAAAGCAGAGCAAGAAAAACCCATCAAGCATCAATCCCCTAGTAATGCTAACCCCTGAAGGAGGCAAATAAATGGCTGGGCTAGAGTTTCCCTAACCTGTTTTCTGGCGCCCTCACCCGAGGTACACCGCTTTTGTCCGCCAAAAAAAGATGTCAGTATTCTGGCCACTCCCCAGCCTCTCATTGGTCGTGGCACAGCGTGGCCCAATGGATTGGAGGCGGAGCCAGCTCCCGGCGCTGAAAACAGTGCCGGGACTTCTGCACATGCGCGCTAGAGTCTGCGCGCATGTGCAATAGCTCCTGGCAGACCGTTTCTGCAAACGGGCGCAGACTGTGTGGGAGGGGCTCGAAGCACACCATCCCGAGCCCTGGCCAAATGGGCTCTCTTATTGGTGGCCCGCTGCGTTTCCTAAGGTAGGACTTCTATTTTTTATTTGTTATTTACTGATTGATTTTGGTGCTTTAGGTGCAGGGTGCCTTCTATTTTATTTGTTAATTAATTGCTTATTACTTTTTGTGCTTTGTTTGGTGCTCGGTGGTGCTTTAAATGTAGTTACTTAAGCCGATTCCTTAACTGTAAGTAAGGTCTTTCTGTGCGGACAGAAGTGGCAACACACGCTGGCCTAAGTTAGTTTGGAGCAACTTTTGCTGGCCAAACGCCTAAAACAGGGGTAAGTGGCTGGGAACACCCCCTTTTCAAAAAAAAAACGCAACTAAAAAAAAAACCTAACTAACTCACTTACACTGGTGCAAATTAAATGGCCAGAATTGCAACTAAAAAGGTCGTCCAGAAAAATCAAGTTGCTCCAAAAAAAAGGAGCAACTCCTGGGGAAACTTGGCCCCATTGCCTTTTAACAAAGGAACTATTATGTTCGACTAATTTGACAGATTACCACTGACTTTACAAATATTATTGGAGAAAGAGAAATAGAATACTTGTCAATCAAATTAGCCAACTATCATTGTCAGGATAAATGGATCCTTTTCAGAATGGCAGTCAATGACTAGTGGGGGTGCCGCAGGGCTCAGTGCTGGGACCCCAACTATTTACAATATACATTAATGATTTAGATGAAGGAACTGAGTATAATATCTACAAGTTTGCAGATGACACTAAGCTGGGTGGCAGTGTGAGCTGTGAGGAGGATGCTAAGAGGCTGCAGGGTAACTTGGACAGGTTAAGTGAGTGGGCAAATGCATGGCAGATGCAGGATAATGTGGATAAATGTGAGGTTATCCATTTTGGGGGCAAAAACACAAAGGCAGAATATTATCTGAATGGCAGCTGATTAGGAAAAGGGGAGGTGCAACGAGACCTGGGTGTCATGGTACATCAATCATTGAAAGTTGGCATGCAGGCGGTGAAGCGGCAAATGGTATGTTGGCCTTCATAGCTAAGGGATTTGAGTATAGAAGCAGGGAGATCTTACTGCAGTTGTATAGGGCCTTGGTGAGGCCTCACCTGGAATATTGTGTTCAGTTTTGGTCTAATCTAAGGAAAGGCGTTCTTGCTATTGAGGGAGTGCAGCGAAGGTTCACCAGATTGATTCCTGGGATGGCTGGACTGACATATGAGGAGAGACTGGATCGACTGGGCTTGTATTCACTGGAGTTCAGAAGAATGAGAGGCGATCTCATAAAAACATATAAAATTCTGACGGGACTGGACAGGTTAGATGCAGGATGAATGTTTCCGAAGTTGGGGGAGTCCAGAACCAGGGGACACAGTCTAAGGATAAGGGGTAGGCCATTTAGGACTGAGATGAGGAGTAACTTCTTCACTCAGAGAGTTGTTAACCTGTGGCATCCCTACCGCAGAGTGTTGTTGATGCCAGTTCATTGGATATATTCAAGAGAGAGTTAGATATAGCCCTTACGGCTAAGGGGATCAAGGGGTATGGAGAGAAAGCAGAAAAGGGGGACTGATGTGAATGATCAGCCATGATCTTATTGAATGGTGGTGCAGGCTCAAAGGGCCGAATGGCCTACTCCTGCACATATTTTCCATGTTTCTATTACAAAATAGCTCAAACTGGAGTAGAAAAGTTGACAGCCCACCTGAAACAGCAGATTCCCAACCTGTGTGAGGCAACAAGAGATGTGGCTGCCGGGTCGAGAACATCCAAGATTTGTCACTTGCTGGCCAATAAACGTTCTAATAGATTGATTCATCAGAACAACAAAGATCAGAGGGAATTTGAAGGAACAAGTGGGTGATAAATTCAAGTCATTATTAATAACACTAACATGAGATCTACTTGCAGAAAGTTCAATGAACACTTCCGAGGACAGAACATGGGAATCAGAAAATCTTGTGTTGACAAATAAGCTCATCATAATGTGACAGAGTTTCTAAAAGATTTGTCAAACTACTGAGCTGAAAGGATCCGGTGTGGCTAGACATCAAAATATCTCAGAATAGACTACGAAGTTCATTGTCATCCATTTGGCAGTAAACAATCAATTGAATTTGTCTTAATGGATGGCAATCAATTGAATTTGTCTTTCAACGGTATCAACATTTATTCAATATGGTTAACTGACAGAATGGCAAGTTATCTTCTGACCCTTTTTTGAATCATTGAATTATTTTGGTCACAATGTTTTTAACGGTCCCTTGAACGAGGATGACTTGCTTCCACAAGTTCACAGATGTTTCAATGAAGGACCCGATGTTCCAGTCCTGAACTCCAATTGAGGGGGTGGAAGTTGCCTGTGCGTGGATTTTTTTTAAAAAACGCGTGGTGACTGTTGCACACCAGCCACCACACGGGCTTGACAGAGCTAGGCCTTTATCCAGTGGCAAGAGTTAACCAGGACGACTGGAGACCTGCTCTGCTGCACGGGCCTAGTGCGCGCACATATCGCAGTGTGGGCTGGCCTGTGCTGCCCCTGGGCCCTCAGCTCTTCTGGGCCCCGTACCCTCATTCACCGCACCTCCGCCATGATCCCTCACCGCTCCTCCGCCACAATCTCCTGCCACACCTCTGCCATGATCTCACGTCGCTCCTCCATCACAAACATTCGCCGCATCCCTGCCCGCTCCTCCGTATCAAACATTCACGAACCTCCGCCACAATCACTCGCCACACCTCTGCCACGATCTCTCATCGCTCCTCCACCCGACCTTCCCGCTCCTCCATTACCCATAAGCAACACACCTCAAAGGGCAGAAGTGATTTCAGAAATATAAACTATTATTTCGGATAGCTTGAAAACCTTCTCCTGCCCCATCCTTTTTGAATTGCCTGACACACCAAGTAGTTTCTCTGCTCAAGCAAATCATTTGTAACAAGTATCAACTGAGGAACTTAGCTTGAGAGAAAGCACAACCAAGTAAATTGTAGGGTTGGTCATCTTAATGACAATTTTGAACAGTACAATCTACTGGTGGAACAGTGAAGTTGCCAAAATAAGAGGCAATAGACTTGCAACTCATGTAGAAATGTATAAATAGAGTCGACTGATTACTCGCCATGCTCCTAGGCAGAAAAAGCCAGACCAGCAAACATTGCAATCAAAAGTGATCCTTCAGAAGCAGCATTAATTGTGCTCAAGAATGCTATCCTCCACAAAGTAACTTTGTACGGTGAAACAGTGGCTTTGTGGGGGGAAACAAATGACAACTCCACAGTAATGGAGGTTGATTTTCATGTTCACAGCCCTGGATAAATGAAAGATGATAGTTCGTGGAAAGAAAAGAGTCTGGTTGAAATACAAAAGAGTGCTGTATTTCATTTAGAAGGGATGATTTAAACAAATCTCCGAGGACTGGGTCACAAGAGCTGAACAAATCACAGCAAAATTACCAATTTATGTTAGTTCTTGTGAATATGAACAGGTCAACTCTTATTGCATTAAGGAGGAATGTCACATGAGGGAGAGTATACACAAAGTTGAAAATTCCATGTGTTGATCTTTCATGAAATGGGAAAACCTTGTGTGAAGAACAGGCGATCAACACTACAGGCAAAGGACTCAAACCTGATACCTGCTCAAATTGAGTAATATTCAAATGGAAACCTCTGATTGGATAAGTCAACATCACTGCTACTCCTTTTTTTCCATTTCTGCAGCACTGGGGTGACAAACGATTAATTAAACGGGTGCCTGTCAAAAGTATTTAGGCACTTAAAAATCAAACTAACAATGCAACATCCACAGCCTGCAAACTATACTGTGTTCACTTCCATCTGTACAGTGACAGTCAAAAACTACACACTGCAAAATGAGGAGAGAATATGCATGTTTCCTTATTTAAAATGTATTTTGTATTCATCCATTCTCCCATCACTCTATAATGCAAATTTTAAAAGGTCAATATTTACATGTTTGCAGCCTTCTAAAATAAATTTGCAGGTCATCTCGCATTCATGTAAGACCTCAGATGGTGCCATAATGGTAGCAAACTCTGAAGACCATAAAAAGGAGCATTTTCAATGTTGTCCCACACAACTCAGACTGGAGTTTCTGGCTACAGAGTTAATCATTTCTTCATCACTCAAAAATCTTCATCTAACAACAGATGTCCATGAAGGGCCTCCCTTGACCCAGTCAGCAGATTTATCGGCAACATAAAAGGATTTTCGTCGTATCTCTGTGCCATGCGACCTGCTGCATGGCACAATGCTTGCCAGGAAAACAAGAAAAAAAAAATATAGGTAGCTTAAACAGCACACAAGAAGCTGCTTGTACAGTAGTAAACACGGACATTCTTCCTCGCATATGGTTGGCAATGCGCAAACTGTTTGCCTGTTCAGCGGATGTCAGCTCCTGCTGAGGCACATTCCAAGAAAGCTGTGGACCCTCATTTTAAGAGGGAAATAAAACTGATATCCAAACATGACAGTAGTTAATGAATTATGTTGTTCAGCTGTAACACGGCACTGGTTACATGAAAAAGTTCATTCATTATGCCATTATTTTGCTTTTATGCTGGCACTAGTATAAGGAGCAGTAACTGCACACAGTAAATTTAACGTGACATTTCCACCAGTTTTGGCTCATTAGTGCATTTGAAGAATGATTTGAAAATATCAGCTTGATCAGGGATATTGTTTTTGCTGGAGGCCTAAATAATATATTTGAATAGTGTAATGTGTCCAATTTAAATCAATAGTTAGCTGCTCAACATCCTAGTATTTTCTCAAAATATTTCTATCCTGTCTTCCTTTCCCCCAATTAGATCGTCACTGCTGCCTCGCACTGCCACGCTTTTGCCCTTTATCTAGGATGACTAAACATTCTGGGATGCAAAGTTCTTTGAGGTAGAGGTCAATGCTACTCATTGGTGTATAGTAATTGGCTAAAAGGGGCTGTATTTCTTTAGGGTAACAATTGGCGCTGATAATGTTTGTTTACTTGAGATGGAATGCTCTGATATGTAACATACAGAACTGCCACAGCCTAACAAAATGTATTCATTGAGAGGAAGAGCGTCAGATATTCTTCCCAAGCAAAGGCTTGGGCCCATGTTAAATTGACCAAATTCAATCTGAATTAGAATTTCATCTCATGGCATGTGACGTCACAATACTTGGCTTCCTACACAAAAGGAAAAGTATTTCAGGGCTCCAAAGAAATACACCACATTCACATAAATAACACTTGCAAGCTGAAATTTGTTCTGACATTACATTGGCCCAAAATTTAGTGCACCTTTGCTTAGACCAACTGGAATTCACACTAACCCTGCCTTTATGATAGCCAACTGCAAACACTATATGAAACAATTTCTTCCTCAATCAGACTGGCATTAGCTGGGCTGCTTAAATCTTCTTCCTTCTGCCCTGAAAGTCACACCTTCATACCTGCATTCCTTCTTTGCATCAGATGATATTTCATTCAATGCTTAACTGATTTAATGACGTGTATGTTCGTTATATTCAGATCATAAGATTTTTTTTAAGCAGGACCCATTCTTTATAGATATGCTTACGTTAGGAAGGAAGTGATGCACCCAAAAATATCGTTTGGTAACATCACTGACGAATAATGTTGCAAGAATCAGTCACAATGTAACTGACAACTGCAAAAGACCAAATTTCCAAAGAACCAACAACTTTGTGCTATATTAATCTTTGCACCTTTCTCTTCCAAATTTCTCCCCATCTTTCCTGAAGGCAGTGATTCATACTGGAATATAGTCCATGCACAGTAGCAGGTGCGATATTACAGCGTAAATATTACACCAAGTGTTCATTCTTCATGCATGAACCTAGAATATGAATTTTAGAAAGCTATTCAACTGCAGGGGAATCGCAGCAGAGTACAAACCTGTCCTCACCCAACATTCATACATGTACTTTCCAATGAGGATCACTGGCTGGGAATCAGGGGCAAGGACCCTGATTAATTTAACAGTCCCCCTGCCCCCGTCCGCCCCCGACCCACCCCACCCCCATGCCTGGGTACCGAAGACAATTGTAACAACTTCCTGGCTGTTTTTCATCAAACTCAGCACAGCACAGATAGATCTGTGTGACTCAGTACCACACCACAAGGTGCAATCACTCAGCTATCAAGGGAACCAATGTCTGAAAACATATTTAAATATACCCTTTATAAAATTTTTTAAGAGTTCATTATTTTCATTAACTCATTGCACAGGGAGGGCAAGTTTCTTGGGTTACACTTCAGAATTAATGATCAGACATATGTTCAGAAATCGTATCCAGACAGCTCAATTAACTTGTGAGGAATCATGTCATATTGCAGAAAGTCCATTGCAGGGCTTGGTAAACTGCATACTTATTTGAGATGAATTAGTACTCAGATAAAAGCATTCAAACACAAGGTGCGATGCATAAATGATCCTTAGCATTTTCAAGTTAATAAACAAGCCAAAGGTTGATGACGAGGAGTCAAGTTTGAAGACAATCCAGAAATTAGAAAGCTATTGAAGCAACAAGTGTTTTGGGGAGAATTTTTCATACTCAATAAGATAAGGGCATCAAGATTTTGCTGAATAAATATGTTTACACTTGGTGCCTGGTGTCTTATAACAAGTAATACAAGGTCAAGTATAGCATTCCGAGATGACGAGTAAAGCTTTCTCTGCTCTATTCTAACAACATGCCCAATTCCCATATTTTGAGCAAAGCCACATCATTGCTAGTGTTGCCAACCCTTCAGGATTGTCCTGGATTCTCCAAGAATTGAAGATTAATCTTCAGGACACTGTTGCGAGCAACCTGGGAAAAAAATATAGGATTATAGAAATTTACAGCACAGGAGGCCGCCATTCGGCCCATCGTGTCTGTGCCAGCTGAAAAAGAGCTATCCAGCCTGTTCCCACTTTCCAGCTCTTCATCCATATCCTTGTGGGTTGCGGCACTTCAAGTACACGTCCAAATACTTTGTAAATGCAATGAAGGTTTCTGCCTCTACCACCCTTTCTGGCAGTGAGTTCCAGACCCCTCCACCGCCCACTGGATGAAAAAAATTCTCCTCAACTTCCTTCTAATCCTTCGCCCAATTACTTTAAATCTGTGCCCCCTGAAATCAGAGGCTTTAATAAACAAAATTGTGCTTTTTTCATTTTCATTGAACACTTTCATTGATGAGATACAAAAATACAAAACAATTGGAGATGGGGGGGGGGGGGGGCAGGACTGTTTCACTAACAGTCACGATTAATCCAACTGGGTAACAAAGAGTGTGTTCTCTTTTCAATTGGCCGTGGGAAGGCAATGCACCTGGAGAAGGGACCAAAAGCAGGAGTGTGGGGCCGGCTGGTTCAAGGTGGGAGGTCATGTGATGAAACCTCCAGCAATACACCCAACTAGATTTGGCAACCCTAATCACTGCTCGAGTATAGATTTTCTGCTTTCCCATAGGCAGGCCATTATTACGTCCTCTCTGCGTGAGATTGATAATTCAGAGCCAAATTAGTGAAAGGTTTTTGAACTATGTACCCATGCCTAATCGGAGATTGGTTGTGACTGCCCAAACTCAATCCAGGTGTTCTCGCCTCCATTGCACCACGCAATCCCCCAGCAATACATTACTTCTTAAAGGTATGTCAGCATGTTCATTTTGAAAATGTTGGCCTTTCTGCACCTGCAAAGTGCAACTCTGAAGGAGGAGAAAGGTCAATACACTACTAAAATTTACCTGAAAATACGGCGAGGCATGTTCGGCTTATTTAAAGTGACATTTAAAAGTCAATAGGGGCTCCCAGTTTTTTTTATAAAATGAGATCAAGGAACACGCAGATATGAAAAGCAATTTTACAAGATCAATTCTCTCAGCTGACCAATACGAACACAAACATAAAACAGTGGACATGAATTTCAAAGCAACGTTTCCCTTCAGCCCATTGACTGTTATGTGCTTAAATGTTAAAACACACACAACTTAACTGAGTGACCTCTTACGTTCCAGTTTGGAAGAAATAGATCATCTGCAAATGTTACTAACATTCGCTTTATAAAATGACTTTGTTGGCCTTTTATGGCACTTAGTAAAAAGTAATATTTTGACGTTTGTCTGCCCTTGAATATATCTTCAGTACTGAGTAATTAAGATTTTGGGGGAGGGGGGGTGGAGGGGGTTTGCTTGTTTGGCATTTATAAAAACATGTTTGGATAGGTGATAATAAATATTGACCAGCAGTGCAACAAAGAATCAATGTGAATATATTAGCTACTCTATTTATTGCAATAATCTCATCTGGGAATGTATCCAAGAAAGGTCAGGGTTTTCAAACCTATTCATTCCCAATGGTTGCAAACTGACTGCTACTTAGCCACAAAGTCCTGCATATGTGCCAGGTTTTCCTTGAAAGCAACAGTTTTTCATTTTGACATCTTTTTGATTAAGAAAAACTATTCTGCAGCAAGAATAATTATGATTCAACAATTGCTGGAAGGTGAAAATGAGAAATACTAATAAAGTGATACTGATAAATGCCATGTCAGCAGCACATTTCCTGCTGGCATATTAACATGAAATAAGACCTTACTGCATTTGTCCATATTTTTATTCTGACTTTGAATTCCTTGAAATAAAATGTAACTGGATTACATCATGGCAGCAGAGTTTGCTGTGGCATGCTGCCATATCCTGACAGCAAATCCAGTATTGCAGTGAGTGAAGTTAAAAGGAAAAAGGGTTGTTTTAATCACTGCTCACAATTCACAACATATTGCAATGCATCACAGAATGTGAAATACAACATTTAGAAACTATTTTTAATCCAGCAATTAAATGGAGAATAGCACATAAGCATTTTGCACAATCTCCACTTCATGTTACTACTGTATTCAAACAACTATGATTATATTAAAGCTTTTGATAACCCTTCACTCACAAATGAAATACATCAATTAAATATATAAAAATGAAATACAGAGCATTTGATTTCTAATCAAAGAGTTGCTACTTTGAATATAGCCTGCTCTGACATTTTAAATGCCTGCCTAATTGGACAGCATTCATAATTTCTCGGTACAACCACTAGATGGAGCACCACACAATAAAGGTAGAACGAGCAGTAAAAGGCCCTATCACACAGTGGCACACCTGTCACAGTTAGCCGATGAAGTTTGCTGCCAAGAGTGCCCTTCCTTCCCAGTTGAAAGAGGAAGTGTGGCAGTTGGAGGCAGCTAGAAGCAAGGACAAAAGAAATTAAAATTACCAGACTCACTCTACATCCGAGCTGAATGTAACATAAGAACATGTGAAAGGATGAGACTGATATCCACAGCAACAACAGCTTACATTTACATAGCGGCTTTAACGTAGTGAAACGTCCCAAGATACTTCACGGGAGCGTCTATCAAACAGAATTTGGCACCGAGCCACATAAGGCGATATTAGGACATATGACCAAAAGCTTGGTCAAAGAGGTATATTTAAGGAGTGTCTTAACGGAGGAGAGGCGAAGAAGTTCAGGGCAGGAATTCCAGAGCTTAAGGCGTAGGGAACTGAAGGCGGAGGGAACTGAAGGCACGGCCACCAATAGTGGAGCGATTAAAATCGAGATGCAGAAGAAGCCAGAATTGGAGGAGCGCAGAGATCGCCGAGGGGTGTAGGGTTTGAGAGGTTACAGGAGGGGGGGGGGGGGGCAAGGCCATGGAGGGATTTGAAAACAGGGATGAGAATTTTAAAATCGAGGCATTGCTGGACCTGGATCAGCGAGCACAAGGGTGATGGGTGAGCGGGACTTGGTACGAGTTAGGATACAGTTTATGGAGAGTGCAAGGTGGGAGGCTGGCCACGGGTGCATTGGAATAGTCGAACCTGGAGGTAATAATGGCATGGATGAGTGTTTCAGCAGCAGATAAGCTGAGGCAGGAGTGGAATCAGGCAATGTTACAGAGGTGGAAGTCCGCGGTCTTCATGATGGCGAGGATATGGGGTCAGAAACTCAAATACGGCATTCAAGGTTGCAAACAGTCTGTTTCAGCCTCAGACAGTAGCCAAGGAGAGAGCTGCAGTTGGTGGCTAGGGAATGGAGCTAGTGGTGGATAGTATAATTGCTATGATTTTCTGTACTAAGTGTAACTGCTGTATTTAAATGTAAAATAAGTTGCTTTGTTAACCCTTTAAGTACTGCAAACTTTATTAAGCTTTAAAAATGTTTTTTTTCCCCTTAAGTCCAAAATCTAATTTTCAACGGGTTTGTAAAGAGAATTAAGGGAAGAATACTGACGTGCAGTATTTACATGCTCAAATGAGCTGCTGCTCTGCTTTCTAAAATTACAATGTTGTGTGGTGAATTAAGTACACAATACTCTCTCCAGCCTCCTCGTCTTCTGTGGCTGGACCTCCTCCAGCACTGTTCCCAAATTGGGTCAGCTGAGCAACAGAGAAGCATGTTCCTCCTCTGGTGTTAACCTCCCAATAGCTCCTGAAGTACCATGTTTTGCAGAGATACGCTCTAATAAAATGCCAGACACAGGACAAAGCTACTGCAAATTAAGTATCTTTTGAGGTCAGCGCATTTCATTTCATTTCTACTCTTTCAAAGTTATTTTTGCCTCTCTCTTCTGGTCTCTCCATGTACAAGCTACAGCTGTGAGGGTTAATAGGTGACCTGTTCTCAAGCCTGGCACCAGCTGGCACTGAGTAAGCGTGGTCCTTTGACGCTTCAGCTGAGTCCACCACCCTCCCATAAAGCATCTGGCCTCCACTCAGCACATGCCAAATCAGGACAACAGAGATCAGCACATCATAAGAATAAGCACAAACCCACCTTGTTCTGCCAAAATGCATCAGTTCATATCACCTCCAAAGTCTTCCATTAACTGCACTGAGACAAGTTCACAAGCTAATTTTAATATACAAGATACTGAACTATAAAATTCAACAGTCCACTGGATGGCTTGTTGATGAGTGCATTCAGACTTCACAAAGGAATTCTAAACAATTCTAAACTAAACAGAAAACAAATAATTTCCCAGTGATATTTACAATGAACAGAACTATTAGTTTGCTCGCAGATCTCCCATAGTGTTGCTCACAATAAATACATTGTTTTATTCAGACCAGGATCATTGTACCATGTAGCGCACAATGTATGATTCTGCTATTAAACTTTAGCTACACATAATGTGGTCTATTTTGTCTGAACCATAGAAGTGGTGTTCCAAAAGGACCAATTCCCAGCAAGTGCTCTGTAGGGGAGCACCACTAAAATAACTGGTACTGGCAAGCTAAAAATGTGTGCGCCAAGTTAGAATATATTATTGTGTGCAATGTGGTGATATCTGAAGAAACCAGCGAGAAATAACTCTTGTTGCTCTCACTACAGATGCTACCTGACAAGCATTTTCTGTTTACATTTCAGATTTCCAACATCTGCAGTACTTTGCCAGAAATAACTGGCTTGTCTTCTCTCTTTAATGCTAATTTTTTTTTAATATAAAAGTGCACACTGAAAAAATACTATATACGTAAACATGCACATGCGTACATATACACTTGCCCATATATGTTACATAGCAACATGGAATGCAAGATATACCAGGGTATAGGTAGATGCTTGGTGTTTAGATGCATTGAAGTGGGACGGGCAGGATGTAGCAGAACATAGGACGCGGTTCTAGGATTTAGCAGAACGAAGAACGTGGTTCTGGGAATCAGCAGAACTAAAGACCTGGTTGGGTCTTTGGCTGTTCTGGGGCAACAATTCTGGTATTTGAGAGCACTGAGGTGGCGGGTCCTGGAGTTTGGTGTGGGCGGGACAGGAATGTCTTGTGGTTTAAACAACATTGAGGAGGGGAACCCTAGGTCTGGCAGTATTGGTTTGCTAAGTTTCCAATAGATCTCTGCAAATATTGAGTGAATTATTTTTTGATTTATTCCTGGAATAATACTGTTCGTCATATACACAAATACCCATCTCAGTGCCTTTACCTCAGTGCAGTGGTAAATAACAATGGCAGCTTTCATGTATATTTATTTTCAATTAGAAAAATTCCGTTAGCAATTTTTGTATCTCTTCCAAAGGGACAGGTCTTGCAACCAAAGCCCCTGGCAAATGACCCGTCTTCCTGTCGATCACAAACACTCCCAGAAATTAACTCAAAAATATTTACCTTCGGCAAGAGTCCCAAAACATTTTTTTGGAATTGAAAACCTGAGAAATGGATTACATTTTTTCTCAGGTTAATATACAAAAGAAACATGTTAAACATCTTCCAGGATTTTCCTCTCAATAGCAGCTCTATAAACAAATTTTATGTAAACAATAGGACAGTGTCTCTCTCTCTTTCAGTCTGACATGCTTCCTGAAGTAAAAAAATGAAGTTAGGTTTATTTGAAAGATTAGCTGAAGCCCCACTCAAATTCACTGCCCAGTTGAATTCAAATCATTTTCAACAGCTATATGAACTAAAACACTGTTCTACACAAAGCCACTATGTTACCAGAAAAATAACTGATTGTTCGTTCTTCAAACGAAAGATACCACAGATGTGCAGTTGGTCATGAAGTGGGTCTTCACATATTTTGTTCCAAGTCTTTTGCTGTGTGTGTGTTTTGCGCCCATGTATTAAAAAGTCTGTTTAAACTTTACCTGAATAAAACTTCAGATGTGTTCTCTACCTTCTCTTTCCAAATAATTTTGAAAAATAGCAAACAGGCACAGTTAAACACTGAAGAGAAACATTGTACCAGACTAAATTCTACAGATGCACATTGGGAATACTCAAGACTGCAGACCTGTCTTCAGCTAACAATTTGCTTTGTACAAATTGCCTACCGTGTCTGAGTGCAGAACACCACTGCACTTCAAAAGCAATTCATTGACTGTGAAGTGCTTTGGGACGTGCTGAGAATGCGAGGGACTTTATAAATTTCTAAAAGTGTCACAGCTCTGGGCAAAAGTCCAAGCCAAGGTTTAAGGGAGAGGTTGAGGCCTTCAAGTGCAAACATTAATGAAGGTATTGAAAAACATAATGAGACAACCTTATTATTAAATTTACCCAGGTTATTGTGAACTATGTAATTTTATCGTCTTTACAAACCTTATTTTGGACATTAGAAATTTCAGTTACTGAAAAAGCAAATGTTTTCGAAGAGTGTTTTGAATGATTTGCTTGGCTCGCCTGCTCCTTGCTTTAGGTTCTCTCGCTTGATCTTTCGACTTTGGTTGTTTTCATAAATCCTTAGTAGTTTCTCACTAGCAGTTTTCTAACCACATTCCTCACTTCTGATTCCTATCTAACCCGCCTGTTCATATTTGATTTGCTACTATTTTACTTTGAGCCAATCAACAAATGTGACGGTAAAAGTGTGTTGTGAGGAGGTGAAAGGGCCCATCTCTGGGGGCAAAGCGTAACATCCGACGGTGAAACGATGATGTGACAGGAACCAAGTGCTACACAACAGGCATGTATGCAGGCACAGGACTTTTAACACATTAAATTAATCTGCTCTGCCTATTTATTGCTGTCAGGTGCTGCGGTTTTAGGAAGTGAAACTAATTTTAGGAGGAAGAGGAATGTATGTCAGTTTTATTAAATAGACAAAGCGCCAGAAGAAGCTTGAAATGAAATGAATGCAATAAATTTAGAGAGGGTAAGAATGTGAGGATCGAAGTGTTTTACAGACAACGATTTTGTTCTGTTTTATTTGGTTTAGTTCAGTGTTGAGGTTCACAGCAGTTATTAGTGGCTTGATCTGTGCTTCAGATGGTAATCGCTGCTGGTGATACTATTTATATTATTTTTGCCACGTGCTATTGGAAGCAGCCCAGATTTTGACAGTACTGAAACAGGCTGCCTTTAAAGTACAGTAAATTAATTTTGAGTGGCTTAATATAAAGTACAATGTATTGAGGGTTATTATAAAGTAACTTGCTGTAATTTCATTCCACATGTAAAGTACAATGGGGAAAAAAAATAGTTTCTCAGTTACCGCTGAACCTCTTCCACATGTCGAGATGCTCCTGGCTGACTTGTTGGAATTCCCAGCCTCCCGAAAGCCCCTCCGCCTCTTTACCTTTCTCTCCCAACCTTTAAATGCCTCCTTAAAACCCATCCTCGCAACTAATCTTTTGTTCACCTCTCTCAACTCTCCCAAAATGTCAGCTAGCATGGGGGGGGGGGGCGAGGTCAGGGTGGGAAGTTGAGTGGTCAGCCGTTTTGCAGGAATGGAGTCAAGAGAACAGGAGGTGGATCTTGTGGAGAAGATGAACTCAGAGAGGGCATTAAGGGAGAAAGCAGGGTAAGACACGGATTAGGGGCTAGGGCAGGATACAATTCTGGGAAAAGTTTTTCCTGGTGGGCACTGGTAAATGTGTTTAGCTGGAATTCCAGGATCATTCTAGGGAGCGGATGGGGGAAGAGAATAAGAATTACACTGATTAACAGTTGCCAAATAAAAACTACCACCATTGGTTTCCTAGTCTCTCATCAATAAGCTACCAATGCATTTTGTTTTGACCGCAAGCTTTATATGAAGGACCTTATTAAAATAGTCCTTGAAAGTCAAAGCATGCTATCCACCAAGTTACCATAATTCATCCACAATAGTATATCTTCAAGAAACTGCAACACATTTCACCCTGGCCTAGCTTTCATAAATCCAGGTTTGCTTCGATTTATTACCTTTAATACATATATTCTCACCATCTATGTCAAACTCAGTAACCTGCAACCCTCTGGATTTTGCTTCTGGCCTTTTAAAGCCGAAATCACATTTATTAACTTGCAGTCTTGTTATATCACCTTATCTTCAATGAGACAGCTTAATTTCAACCACGTCAGTTCCTGGCCCCGAGAGCGTTTCTTACCCTGGTTTCTCCCCTCATGCCCTCTCTGACTTCATCTCCTCCATGAGACCCACCTCCTGCTCTCTTGACTCCATTCCTGCAAAACTGCTGACTGCCCACTCAATTTCCCAGCCTGATCAACCCCCACCCCACTCCCCCCGATGCTAGCTGACATTTTGGAAGAGTTAAGAGAGGTGAACAAAAGATTGGTTGCAAGGGTGGGATTATATAGGACATATGGCACAGATACAGGCCATTCGGCCCAACCAGTCCATGCCGGTGTTTATGCTCCACTCAAGCCTCCTCCAGTCTTTCCTCATCTAAATCTATCAGCATAACCCTCTATTCCCTTCTCCCCCATAAGCTTATCTAGCCTCCCCTTAAAAAGCATCCATACTATTCGCTTCACCCACTCCCTGGGGTAGCGAGTTCCACATTCTCACCACTCTCTGCGTAAAGAAGTTTCTTCTGAAGTCCCCATTTAATTTCTTAGTGACCTCTATTTTGATGGCCTCTAATTATGCTCTTCCCCACAAGTGGAAACACTATCTACTCTATTGTATCTACTCTTATCAAAACCTTTCATAATTTTAAAGCCCTCTACTAGGTCATCGCTCAGCCTTCCCTTTTCAAGAGAAATGAAACCCAGCCTATACATCCTTTCCCAGTAGGCATAACTTCGCATTTCTGGTAACAATTTTGTAAATCTTGTCTGCATCCTCTCCAGTGCCTCTATATCCCTTTTATAATATGGCAACCAGAATGGCAAAGTGTGGTCTAACCAAGGTTCGATACAAGTTTAGCATAACTTCACTACTTATTTAATTCTATCCCTCTAGAAATAAAACCCTCGTGCTTGGTTTGCTTTTTTATGTCCTCATTAACTTGCGTCACTACTTTTACTGTATTTGTACTCCCCAAGATCCCTTTGTTCCTCTACCAAATTTTGATTCTTATTTTCCAAGTAATATGTGACCTCATTTTTCTTACCAAAATGTAATAGCTCACACTTATCTGTGTTGAAATTAATTTGCCAATTTTATGCACATTCTGCAAGCCATACTAGGCAAATAGCTAGGAAGCTTAGTGTAATAGGTGAATACAATTTATGATCCACAGAACCACTGACTCTGGAGGGAGGGGGTTACAAAACAATGTGACTTTGTTGCCGACTGAAGACAATAAATGGGACAATGAACAAATTTACCAGAGATTGGGAAAGTAAAAGAATTAAAAATCACATTGAAGCCTTTGCACAACGTTTATCCAGTTGATCATATTAAGCAAGTATGTGGATGTATACTGCTATATCTTTAGTTGGACTGTACACTAACTTATTGTCAGAAAGTGCAGAGCACTTAGCAGCTTTCAAAACATTTCTGGAAAAGGAAAGATTACTTGCAAATGCAAGCAGCTTAACCCTACATGGCTGTGGTTATTTCTGGAACAGAACCAGTTGATTCGTGCACGAATGATGATTGTCCATAATGGTTTGTGTCCAACCTAGAGCAATGCACAGATATTTCAACACAATTTCTCCATTTAGTCCAATGAAGAAACATAGAAAGTAGGTGCAGGAGTAGGCCGTTCGGCCCTTCAAGCCTGCACCACCATGCAATATGATCATGGCTGATCCTGCTTTCTGTCCATACCCCTTGATCCCTTTAGCTGTAAGGCTAAGCCTAACTCCCTTTTGAATATATCTAACGAACTGGCCTCAACAACTTTCTGTGGTAGAGAATTCCACAGGTTCACAATTCTCTGAGTGAAGAAGTTTCTCCTCATCTCGGTCCTAAATGGCCTACCCCTTATCCTTAGTGCCTCAAGTCCAGCCATAGCCTGAGTCTCGTCATTCTCATCTTAAATTCTCACCCTATCTCTGTAATCTCCTCCAGCCCCACAACCACCCCCGCCGCTCCCCCCCGCCCCCACAAGATGTCTGCGGTCCTCGAATTCTGCCCTCTTGAGCATCCCTGATTACATTCGCTCAACCATTGGTGGCCATGCCTTCTGTTGCCGAGGGTCTAAGCTCTGGAACTCATTGCCTAAATTTCTCTACTTCTCTTTTCTCCTTCAAGACGCCCCTTAAAACCTACCACTTTGATCAAGCTTATGGTCACCTGCCCCAATTTCTCCTTTTGCGGCTCAGTGTCAAATTTTTTATTTCATAATACTCCTGTGAAGCGCCTTGGGATGTATCACTACATTAAAGGCACCTTATAAATACAAGCTGTTGTTGTTAAATGACCAGTCAAATGCTATTAAATGTGGCAATTCTCTTGCTGATGATAGCACCCTCTGCAGAGTTCTTAATAACTCCCTTTCTGAAAGGAAACCAGCAACCAAACAACAGCAGGCACACACACACACACACACACACACACACACACACACACAAAACTGGACAGTGAGCATCCTCAATGATCAGAGGAGCAAGTCAATAATCATCCAATAAAGGCTGACCAAGTTTCTGCCAACTCACATCTACTTTAAAGATGGAAATCTATCTTCAAATACAAACATTCAGATCCATAATTATATGTAATTTAACACATACAAAAACATGGAGAAGCTGGCTGAAAAGCTGAAAGAAGTAAAAATTCTCAAGTAAGCTGAATCCCACAGGTCACTTTGGTGTTCTACAAAGGCTAGACACATCCAGTGATCAAATATTGTACCTTATCTGACAAGACGGAAAAGAAACCCTATCTTTTACTTCACGGAGTTGTTGAAGCGAATAGTATAGATGCAGTTAAGGGGAGGCGAGACAAGCATATGAGGGAGAAGGGAATAGAGGGTTACGCGGATAGATTTAGATAAGGAAGGACAGGAGGAGGTTTGAGTGGAGCACAACGTCGGCATGGACTGGTTGGGCCGAATGGCCTGCTTCTGTGCCATATATCCTGTGTAATTCTATGAATTACATAGAAATTACAACATGAAAACAGGCTATTCGACCCAACCAGTCTATCTTGGTGTTTATCCTGGGCACGAGCAATAGTCTTAATCCCTTGTTCCCATTTCCCTTTATTTCATTTCCTTTCCTTCAACTACCGAAATAGCCTATTCTTCAATTTGACACGGTTTCTGCTTCAATCATCAACTCTGGTACTGCATTCAGCAACCAAACAGCTTCTGTGAGAAAGGTTCTCCTCTCTCTAGCCTAAATCCCTTGCATTTAAAACTCTCATGTTTACGTTTCCTCATTCTAGACAAATAAAGCCCCAACACGCAGAATTCTGCCCCATATCAGCAGGCATATAAATGCAGTTAGCTGGACCATGGCTACAGTTGACCTGGACATATCTGTGATATGCCCATCGATACTCCAATTCAATTTTACCCAACTCATTGTGGTTCACAGAACCACCAGAGTCATATTCGTGAGATATGTCCTCGTTATGGTTATCTCCAGCGCCACCGTTATCCCACCTCGCAAAAAAATGACCAAAGAATTCTCAGAATAGCCAGTTGCAAGTGAGACAAAGAAGCAGAACCAATGCCACATTTATGGAGTGAATGGAGAAACCTTGTGAACGAGGTGAGTTTTGATCTTCTTGTCGGGAACCCAGAAAAGTCAGTGGTCAAACAAATGTAACTATCGGAGAAAGATTTTTTTTCATACTGAAACCACTGCAGTTTTGACATTTTTCCTCAACTGGTACAGTAGTAAAGAGGCTAAGGAGCATGCAACTGGCTTCAAAATTGGTTAGTACAGAATCATGATAAAATTACAGAGACTAATTATAGTTCCTGGAATTTGTTGAATTACAGTACAGTATTCGAATTGTACCACTAGGACCTGATCTACATCATCACAAAAGAACCAGCCCTGTTCAGCAAAACAACATTACCCAATAATCACAAAAATGGTTTAAACAGAAGAGATTTTCTGCACAGGCTTGTATTACAGGGTACCACCAAAGTAAAAATGTGAGCATGACATGCTTAAATACCATATTAGCTACACTAAAGAATAGCTTCATTATGTTAACCCCTGGGGTATCTTAACTATAGAGCAGACTTCATCCAAACCTTAAATTACAAAACGCAATGAATAAAACCAAACAAGAGTCTTCTTGTTTGCAGCAATGTAATGTACGACATCTTGTATAGTGAGATGACATCTTATCTGTGTTATGCGATTAAATATTTTCAGTCTTTTGATATTTCTGACATTTTAATGGTTTAGTGGGCTGAGCCGAAAAGGACGGGAACATGACTGAACTGCAAATAGCCTTCCATGTTTCTATTTTACATTTTGAATGGTGCAGAAAACTGAAGATTTAAGGAGCTAATGAATGAGAATGTGAACATTTTAATTACATCAGAGACAATTCTAGCATGCAGCAGAACAGTACAGTGAAACAGCTCCTGTGAGTTTCGACACACGCACATTGGTCCATCATTAGAATGACGCATATATTAATTTTTCTTTGACAAAATATATTATTGCTGTTGTCATTCATTATTTGGTTTACTTCAGTGGTGACAGTTCAATTGCAAAATGGAAGTTTCTGTTGCAAGGTCAAATCAGGCTTTTACTGTGGAATTTTCAACATTTTACACTTATATACATAAATATTTTGCAAAGTTATAATATTTTTATCCCAACCAATAGCCTAATCTTAAATTAGAAACCAACCAATCTAAAGCAACAGTGGCCTCCTTACCTAATGATATCTCACCACTTCACCAATCCAAGCGGCAATCTACCTATACCCTGTATTAAAAGTCTCCCGTATAGCGCACACTTCTTCTAAGTGTTACACTCTCGAACACTTTTACAATTATTGATGCATTGATTTGATTTGATGCATTGATTTGATGGGGCAGGATTCAACTTCTTCCATCACTATAAATCAGTAGTCCTGATAATACATGAAGTGTTACATAGCATAACATCCCTGTTGTTGTAAAACAGTGTTATAACAACGTTCTACCCTCCATAAACTTGAGGTCATCCAAAACTCTGTCGCCCATGTGCTAACTTACACCAAGTCCCGCTCACCCATCTCCCTTGTGCTCACTGACCGACATTGGCTCCCAGTTAAGCAACGCCTCAATTTTAAAATTCTCATACTTGTTTTCAAATCTCTCCATGGCTTCGCCCCTGCCTATCTCCAATCCCCTCCAGCCCTATCACCACCTATTCTGGGCTTTTGAACATCCCAGATTTTAAATGCTGCTCCACTGGCGGCTATTGCTTTCAGCTGCCTGAGCCCGAAGCTCTGGAATTCCTTCCCTAAACCTCTCTACCTCTCGTTCCTCCTTTAAGTCACTCCTTAAAACTCTTTGACCAAGCTTTTGGTCATCTGGCCCAACATCTCCTTATATGGCTCAGTGTCAATTTTTTTTGGATAACACCCCTATGAAGTGCCTTGTCACGGTTTTTTACATTAAAGGCGCTATAAAATGTAGGTTATTGTTGTTGTTGCTGTTGCCCTCCGGCTTACCATGAATGATGCCATGGGAGATCTGCCAGAAACAAAGATGCCAGAAACCATTTTCAAACTGTGGAGAATTAGGATCCAAGATGTAGTGTGTAATTTATAGAATTAGTCCCTCTTACATTTGACAATTGTCCTTTGCAGTGATGTGAAATTTCCTTTTATGGAACTTCTATTGTTCCACAGACAAAAGGAGGAAGACTACTGACCTGAAGGATGGCAGCACCCCAAAATCCCTTTGCATGTTTTCGTTTGTTCCTCAAAGAGGAATAGTTAGATATTCAGTCTGACAGGTTAAGAGAAAACATGTGAGCCATGAAGAAAATATCTGGTTGCAGTGGACAGCAGCATCTGGAAATGCTGAAACTGTGTGTGACATATAATTTGTGTATTAGAAGTTGAAAATGTCAGTATCCATCATTGGCTTTTTCTTTCCCCGAGTACGTATCGGCTATGTATTCTGGGTATGTTTGGCATTAGTAATTTGTAGAAACATTCCTGTGGCTGCAAGTTTCCTAAGAGACAGAATTATTACTTACCTTGTAGAGGCTACTTTATTCAGGGTACCTCAAACGCCACAAGAGTGGGTTGGCACAGACTGTCTGGAGAGAAATACAAAGACATTGGGCTGGATTTTCGGGTCCTTTGCGCTCCGGGTCTCACCCCGGAGCGGCGTGAAATGGGGCGGCAAGGTCTTCTGCATCCGGTCGGGAGCTTCGGATCGGGTTTTGCGGCGGTGCCGGGAAAAGCTGCGCCAGGCGTGCAACGCCGCTCATTGCGACATCGGCGTGAGTTTTGACTTGCGCCCGACCCGTATGCCCCAAAGCGCGCCCCGCGATGACTGCCGGGGACCCAGAGCGCTCCAGCCATGCTGGTGGCGGTGAGGTAGATAAAGTGCAGAAAATGTAAGAGAGAGTATTTATTCTTTTAATTTTTTTTTTTTATAAGCGATTTGTGTTGTGGTGGTGTGGGTAATGTTTTGGGAATGTTTCTTATGAGAGCGCAATCTATTCCCAGCCGGTGGCTTTCCCTCCCCGAAAACAGCAAAACCGAATCCAGCCCATAACCTCCCTTTGAGACCAGGTGATTTGCCCAAGCTATATAAGGGGGCCACGTCAATGTGGCAGGTTTGTTTTTGTCAAAATATTAACTATAAAAGAGACCCCCTGAAAAGGCCAGAGTGGTCAGCCAGCTGTCAGTGCAATGTAGGATTCATTAGTGGCTCAGTGATAACTGTTCAGTTGCTAGTCAGATTTCAGTAACTCATAATGGAGGACTTGTGAAATGTATGTACTATCCACTTAACTGCAAATAATAATAATGATAATCAAACATTATCCTTCCAAGTGTGGATTTGGTCTGAAGAGATCATTTTCTAAGCTGTACATCATCAAAGTTAAGCACTGATGGAGCAGTAGTTTGTGTTGAAGAATTGAAAGCATCACACCAGAGGCATAATGGCACAACATTAAAGCGTAATGGTTTCAGCACTGTTTTTCCACGAGCAGATTAATACCAATACACTAAGTAAGCCAAGTGACAGCACTGCGGTAGGTCATCCAACTCTCATGCTCAGCGTTTTAACTCCAAGCTGCCCTCTGGGAATGGGAAGTCTCTGAGCAGAAATGCCAAGGAGGGCTGAGAAGGAACACCAGCTATGAATAGGATAATTATGTTGATATAAACTTGCAAATAGAGGTGCTGATGGAGTCAAAACACGAGTCACTAGAACCTGGTACCGGAGCACCGATGCAACCAAAACACTCAAAGCGTCACTTCCTGGACTATCTCAGAAATTGCAATGAGTGCACTGAAAGCAGACCCAAAGTGAAGGGTAGTGAGGATGAGCCCAGAGAACAACAACTGGAATAATCATGCATTAACGATCTCATCATCCCTTTTCTACTGGAGATTTCACACACAAAGGAAAATTCAAATGAAGTAGCCCAAATCTTCAAAAGATGCCCCAAACTATAGAAGTGTTAAAAGGGGCCAACAGCCAATGATAGAGTTGATGCAAAGTGAGACAAACAACTTAAAGTTCTATGAAGGTGACGAGTTGCTGCATTTGAGTGTTGTCTCTGTACCTTCTCAATGCTGGCCAATTCCAAATGAGAACTCCCCTTTATGTTGCTGCTTCAGCACTGGCTGGTCCTGGAGCAATCCACACCCTCACATCAGTGCAAATGAACTGAAGTCAAAGCAACAGGAGTCAAAATGGGCTGGCGAGATGATGAAAACAGTTCACTCCTATCCACATCACCAGAGTTGTAGCCGGAGCATATCACTCAAGGTCAGTTCATAGCAAAAAGACTCGGTGGCACTAGCTGAAGATAACCTTGTAGCCAGCAGTATCTCTAAAGCCAGTGCCATGTGGTTTAGGACCAGCTCGATTGGTACAGGGCCAAATATGGTACCTTTGTTTATACTTCTCTCTCTTGACTTAGGGGCCCCAAGATAGATGTGTGATGACTCCAAAGTCTCATTTGCAACTTTCCTATTTTTTCTGTAAACCTTCACTGACGTCAGAAGATCCTTCATTGACGTTAGAAGATCTGTACAGTACAGGTAACCATGTTAAGATCTCAAAGCTCAGCCAGAATAAATGACCAACAATACATGTGGTTTTCCTTTGCTACTCACAGCACTGTGTCTCCGATAGCATTTTGTCTCAGGAAGACAAAGAACCAACCCACCTTGTGAGGTATGCACACCTCCTCCAAAGGCAGCAGCACTGTCTTCTTCTTAGACGGTCCTACGTATCGAGGATGACTTGCTTCCACCAAAAAGGGATAAGTTCACAGGTGTTTCAATGAAGTACCTAATATTCCAGGTTCCGAACTGCATACTGAAGGATGGAAGATGCCTGTGTGTGGATATTTTTAATGTGTGGTGGCCGTTGCACACCAGCCACCACACAGGCTTGACAGAGCTAGGTCTTGGTCCAGTGGCAAGGATTGACCAGGACGACTGGAGACCAGCTCTGCTGCACGGACCTGGTGCACACATATCGCTGTGTGGGCTGGCCCGTGCTGCCCCTGGGCCCTCGCCTCTTCTGGGCCCTGAACTCACGCCTCTTCTGGGCTACAAAAAGCATTGTAATACAAGCGGGGTATCAGGATACATCTTGTCATAAAAGAAGAGATTGAATCGTTTATACAATCACGTGAACCCAGGCAAGTGAATCAGCTTTGAGTTTTCCACTTTTCCCAATTTTTGAGCTTTCTATTTTGTCTTGAAATTTCCATTTACTATTACTGGTAGCAATTTGTGCTAACCACTATTGCTTTTGCTGTGCTTCACCATACAATAGGCATATCTTCAAAAGAATCAACGTGGTGGTGATGATGTTACAATACCAGCACTGAAATAGCAACAGGTAACAGAAAGGCAGCATTACAATTAACAATATGTGGTTTCATTAAGTTATACCATTGTAACCATTTGCAAGACACTTGATTTCTCAATCAATTCGCAGGTTTTCTATGTTAAAATGTCTGATATAAATGAAAGCTGTTGCAGTAAACTGAAATTTAAAAATAAGGGTTATTCTAAACTTCATTCGGTGTGTAAAGTGGCAGATTTCATACTGCTACTCATTTAATTTTAGTACAATCGACGTAATCTGTCCAATTTATAGATTTGAAGTCATGGCCCGTATCAGAGAGACAAAAATCTGCAGCTTCGAATTACAGTACATCTGTTCCAGTGAAAAAACCTTGAAAGCTGCAGACTAATAAAACCTATCGTGAGTATAAGGTATACTTAGCACGGTTAGAAATGGTTCCTAAAAGTAACTGAGTGGCATACTGCCCTTTCACCCCTGACCTCGACAGCAGAAGCACTACAGATAGCCTCGATGACCCTGAACTAAATTGGCCAGTGCTCTCACTCCTGATCCCCTGCCAGTGACCCCTGCTGAAAAGAGGTGTGTGGACATTGAGGACTGATTCAATCACGCTCAGCTGTGATGCTTCCTACAACCAAATCAGCTGTTGATTTTCTCGGCTCACATATTAAAAATGGAGACTTTGATAAGGTATTGCAGGGTATCTCCCCTCTCTTTCCCTGCACGAGGAAGTGGTTTCAGGAGAGCACGAACAGAACAAAATTAGAAAAAAAAATAAGGGGTTTCTCAACAATTTTGACCCCTCGTTCTTACTGATGTGGATTCACAGCTCAGCACTAGTTGGGATTTATACACAGAGCAGATACAAGGGTGGACAGTGGGAAAAGTGTAAAATTCACACAGGTATCGCATTCTGAGACTAGAATTAAACGATGTTGTTCAGGCAGGAGTGCAGGACTTTACTCTGCATCTACCTGGGTTAGATCAACTTCACAATTTCTGATATGGACACTGGCTACCATTTAGCTGCATTAATATCTCACCCCAATGAGCACAAAATTCACTATAATAAATTTGAAAACATGAAACGTCTAACTTGAAAAGGCAATATGAGGCTCCACAATAACCTTAATCAGTGCTGAAACTTGGGGGGAGGAGGGGGTGGGAGAGAAATGTTCATGCAGGCAATGGGTGTGTGAAAAACTTCCAGTTTCAAACCAGAAATAGTCAATCCTCTTTACACGATTCAGGATTAGAAATTAACACGGTATATACAAGTAAAAAGTCCAAAACTCAAAATTTGGCTTTCTGCCAAAATTATTTAGCATGCCAGCAGAAAATGTGTTGAGGTAGTAGGATTTCCTGGTATACTGGAGAGAGTGCCAAACGACAATTTACTGCATTCCATTTTAGGATTACCAGACACATCATTCCAATGTTGAATTATCATTTAAGTACTATATACTGCAATATTTTCTGGGAATCAAACGGCAAAAATTTCAATAGACTGCAAGTCAATTATTAGACCTTTACTAAGATCATCATTACACATTAACTGCATGGAGGCGATGTCATCACAATTCCTATCACCGAAGGGGAAAGAGCTACATCAAAGTGATTTCAAGGCCACAATCTTAAATCAGGGGTTCAAGTGACAGTTAAAAACAGCTCAAGTAATACTCAAAGGTTATGACTTCATCTGAACCCCCTGACAAGTACTGCCTTGTAATCTTGGCATCCTTATTGTCTTTTTAAACATCACCCAGAAAACTAATCATGAAGTACTACTTGCCTCCAGGCCTGTAGACAACATCATCTTCTGTTACAAATGAAGTTATATCTCCAGTCTCTGCTCTCTCATAACGTGATTTCTTTTTAGGTGCTTTCTTTATTTTTGACTTTTTCCCAGACTCCTCGTTAGTAGCACTGTCTTTGTCGTTGTCTTCATCTTCAGTGTGGTCACTTTCCGCATAATTCTTCGCACCTCCTTCCAAAGTGCAGCTACGGCGCGGCCTGGAATGCTCATTCTCTCGTTTATCCCTTCGATCTCTCTCCTTGTCCCGATCGCGATCTTTCTCTTTATCTGCTGTCATGATTCGCCACGTTCCTTCCTCTGTCCTCTCACGGCTTGGCCTCCGTGAAAGGTAGACAGTAAGCCTGGGCTTCAGTCTTCTGAATTTAATGCTCAATTCCAGGAAAAATCCGGCCACTCCAACAACTCCAAAATGTTAGAAACGGCTGGAAAAGAAACAAACAAAAAGAAACAGATTACAAAATTATCTTCATAAAGCAGTATGTTCCAAATATGTGCCTGCCCACTTGGATTTGCTGAAGGGGAGCAGAAAAAAAGGGAGAAGTTGAACAAGGGAAAAGAGATGCATTGCCCATCATGGTGACAATGTACCTTAAAAGAGCTTTGTCAGTTGAAACTCCTCATTTTTCTCCCCAACCCAAATACCAACTCTGATCAAGGTAGAGATCAACCAGGTAAACTACTGAGCTGTACAAGGATACCCTAAGAGACACTCCTCCCTTTATTCAATTTCACGAGTGACAAAGATTAGGAACTCAGCAGAATAAAGGACCAAAGTTGTGTTCCAACACTCATGTGCTTACACACCAATCCACAGCACCACACTCCTACAGCCATCAGACCTCACTGTTGCTAATCACAGCGCTGATCATGACTGATAAAAAATATAACACCCGAGCCAAATTCTAACCGCCTTTAAACATGATCTGATGGTCTATTTGATTCCACTGTCACACAGAATAGGTGTGGAGGAAATAGTCGTTATATTAATCTACTAACTGTTGATAAAGGACAGCTTTTGGCTCTGTTTCAATAATGTTCAGATTTTATTACAGGGTAACAGGGCTGTGTTGTCACGTATAGTTAGTCAACTTAGCAGCATTCTCACAACACAAAGGTCCTCCATAACCTGACCCCACCACACAGCACTGCCCCCGAATATCAAAATCCACGATGAGACCTAGGACAACGTGGACCATTTTCCATACCTCGGGTGCCTACTGTCAGCAAGAGCAGACATTGCCGACAACGTCCAACACCGCCTTCAGTGTGCCAGGGAAATCTTTGGTCGCCTGAGAAACACTGTGTTTGAAGACCAGGACCTCTGGCACCAAGCTTATGGTCTACAGGGCTGTAGTGATCCCCCGCCCTCCTATACGGCTCAGAGATGTGGACTATATACAGCAGACACCTCAAAACACTGGAGAAGTACCACCAGCACTGCCTTTGCGAGATCCTGCAAATCCACTGGCAGGATAGGCACACCGTCAGTGTTCTCGCTCAGGCCAACATCCCCAGCATCGAAGCATTGGCCATGCTCGATCAGCTCCGTTGGGTGGGCCACATCGTCCGCATGCCCGACACGAGACTCCCAAAGCAAGCACTCTACATGGAGCTTCGTCACGGCAAGCGAGCCCCAGATGGGCAGAGGAATTGCTTCAAGAACACCCTCAAAGCCTCCTTGATCAAATGCAACATCCCCACCGACACCTGGGAACCCCTGGCCCATGACCTCCCATAGTGGAGGAAGAGCATCCGGGAGGGTGCTAAGCATCTCGAGTCCCATCGCCGAGAGCAAGCAGACACCAAGCGTAGACAGCGGAAGGAGCGTGCGGCAAACCAGACTCCCCACCCACCCTTTCCTTCAACCACTGTCTGCTCCACCTGTGACAGAGACTGTAATTCACGCACTGGACTCTTCATTCACCGGAGAACTCACTTTTAGAGAGTGGAAGCAAGTCATCCTTGACTCCGAGGGACTGCCTTTGATGATTCTCGCCTGAGTCAGTAGGCCATGGGTTCAAGTTTCCTTCCAGGACCTGAACATGCAGTTCAAGCTGAAACTTAGAGGCTGCGCTGCATTGTCAGACATGCCACCCTTCAGAGTTAAAACAATACCCTGCCCGCCTGTTTCAATGCTTCAGCTGCACATTAAAGATCTCATGGTACTATTTGAAGAGGAGCAGAGAGTTCTTCCAGAGCCCTGACCAACATTCTTCCCTCAAACCAACACTACCAGAACTAGATTAACTACTCATAAGAACATAAGAAATAGGAGCAGGAGTAGGCCATTTGAGCCTGCTCCGCCATTTAAGATGATCATGGCTGATCAACCTCAACTCCACTTTCCTGCACTATCCCCTTAATATCCAATACTCATCTCATTTGTGTTCATGGGACATTGCAGTGCACAAAATGGCTACCAAATTCATCTGCATATTGTTTGTGAAGTGCTTTTGGACTTTACTGAGAGATGTGATAAGGCAGTATATAAATGAACATTCATTCTTTCTATAAAAAACAGAAAATGCTGGAAATCTCAGCGGGTCAGGCAGCATCTGTGGAGCGAGAAACAGAGTCCACAGATGCTGCCTGACCCGCTGAGATTTCCAGCATTTTCTGTTTTTATTTGAGATTCCAGCATCCGCAGTATTTTGCTTTTGTATTCTTTCTAATTGTGTTTAAGAGCCTGTTCTTGTACATCCATGAAGGAACTAACTGGATGTCTGCCATCTTGTGACTAAATTAGCAGGTTTTTTTTCAGGTTGAACATGGTATTCTGGTTTTATGCAAACCAGTATTGGATGAGGTCTCTGGGATCACTGACGCCCTGTACTATAGCATCATTCTATATGCCTGTTGAGAACTCTACAGTTAATGAATGATGCCTCTACTGATTGAACAAAATGGTCTAATGGAGCTGAATTACTACCAATTGGCAGATAACTTTTTCTGGATTCTAAATAAATCAACGTTTTTACCCCCCCCCCCCAAATACAGAGGAAGACTGGCAGTTGTAATATATCCATTACAATCATTTACCCAGGGTATTTTAGTGATCTTGTTTCCCTCCCTTCCAATTTTATCCACCCACTCACTCCCATCTTCACTCCTGAAGAAGTCGTTGTTGGGAAGGAGTTCCTTGGATGATGGGCACCCTCCACTGCCTCATCCAACTTGCTATTAAAAATGTGAGCTTTGACAATGAAAGCCAGCAGGCTATTCAACCTTTGGGGCCATCACAACTTGTTCAAGACTTTAGATATTCATGAATATGTTAAGTTCTTATTATTTGATACAGAATATATATTATAATAAAGTCCATCAATTCAATAGTAAGGCTGACATGATTTGGATAATGGTTACTACATGGCCTATGATGATTCTCGCCTCAGTCAGTAGGCCATGGGTTCAAGCTTCATTCCAGGACTTGAGCATGCAGTCCAAACTGTTTCAAAGATTGAAATTAACACAGTTAAACAACATCTAACCCATTTTGGTGAAAATTTCTGAGACAGGATATGCTATTGAGCTAATTTGTTGAGCCGCCCTCCTATATGGCTCAGAGACACAGACGATGTAACAGCAGGCCCTTCAAAACACTGGAGAAGTAACACCAATGCTACCTCCGCAAGATCCTGCAAATCCATTGGCAGAATAGGCACACCAACGTCAGTATCTTTGCTCAGACCAATATTCCCAGCATCGCAGCATTGATCACACTTGATCAGCTCCACTGGACGGACCACATAGTCTGCATACCTGACACGAGACTCCCAAAACAAGTGCTGTACTCAGAGCTCTGACATGGCAAGCAAGCCTCAAGTGGGCAGAGGAAACGCTTCAAGGACACCCTCAAAGCCGCCTTGAAAAAAATGTAACATCCCCACCAACACCTGGGAATCCCTGGCCCAAACCCGCCCAAAGTGGAGGAAAAGCATCCGGGAAGGCACTGAACACCTCGAGTCTCTTAGTCAAGAGCAAGCTGAAGCCAAGCGCCGACAGCGGAAGGAGCGCACGGCAACCCAGGCACCCCACCCACCCACCCGTTCCTTCAACCACCGTTTCTACCACCTGTGACAGAGACTGTAGGTCCCACATTGGACTCTTCAGTCACCTGAAAACTCATTTTTTAGTGTGGAAGCAAGTCATCCTCAACGCCAAGGGACTACCTATGATGATGATGAATTTGTAAAGCACATCACTATCTATTTAGCCCAGTTTCAAAAATACTTCAAACCAGGCAGATATACAATTGGAAAAGTTTTCAGAAGTCTTTTAAATACAAAATTCAGGCTGACGTTCCAGTGCAGTGCTGAGGGAGTGCTGCACTGTCAGAGGTACCGTCTTTCAGATGAGACGTTAAACCAAAACCCTGTCTGCTCTCTCAGGTGGATGTAAAAGATCCCATGGCACTATTTCTAAGAAGAGCAGGGGAGTTCTCCCCAGTATCCTGGCCAATATTTATTCCTCGATCAACATCACTAAAACAGATTATCTGGTCATTATCACATTGCTGTTTGCGTAAACTTGCTGTGTGCAAAGTGGCTGCCACGTTTCCTACATTATAACTTCACAAAGTATTTCATTGGCTGTAAAGCGCTTTGGGACGTCTGGTCGTCGTGAAAGGCGCTATATAAATGCAAGTCTTTCTTTTTACATTTCTATACAATCCCTATTTATGTCTGTAAATGTATTTTTCCGTAGCCTGTAAAATGCTGCATAATTGCAGTCATGCTTCTGAGAGTTTAATAAAATTATTTCATATACTTCCGACCACTGCACAGCCCTGTTGAAAAGAACTTGGCCATACATTCAGCATTTGAAATCAAAATAAACCAGTTGTTGCGAGCTGAGAATAGGAAAATAAAAATATCAGAGGATGAACATAAATATGCTTTATTAGTTGAAGATATATGGAGACACAGAAAGAAATCCACCGTGGCATATTCTTTACTACTTCTGGAATCATATCAGGTATGGGAATTACTGAAATCAACAACTTGTATTTATATAGCACCTTTAACATAGTGAAATGTTCCAAGACGCTTCATAGGATTATTTGGAGACAAAACAATTGACACCGAGCCATACAAGGAGAAATTAGGGCAGGTCAAAGAGGTAGGTTTTAAGGAGCGTCTAGAAGGAGGAAAGAGAGGTGGAGAGGTGGAGAAGTTGAGGCAAGGAGTTCCAGAGCTTGGGGTCTCGGCCACCAATTGTTGAGCGATTATAATCGGGGATGCTCAAGAGGACAGAATTAGAATGCAGACATCTCGGGGGGTGGGGGGGGGGGGGTTAGGGCTGGCGGAGATTAGAGGTAAGGCTCAATTTTGCCCAGGCCCGTTCTTTGGCGTATTGCCAGAGTTACACCTGTTTTTCTAGGCCAGAAATACAGCAAAAATATTTCTCCAAAGTTTCCCTGCTGTATTTTTCAAATTTGGCAGCTGGTGCTATGACCCCCCTCCAACCCTGTTTGAAGACGGTCGGTGGTGGCGAGAGTAAAAAAACAATGAAAACTTCAGAATTCCATGAAACTTCCATGTACTCCGTTGAAAGGTAAAAAAATGTAATCTTTATTATGGATATTTAAAGTGTTCTTGACTCTCTCCAAAAACTTCAATGAAAAACAATGTCGTCTTTCAGCGCCGATTTCTCAATGTGTGCTGCTTTCTGTTAACTCACCAGAAGGGAGTGGCCAGATATGTCGACCTAGCAGAAAATGTTTTTGGCCAAACTGTGAAAAATCATCAAAACTGACAAAAAAAAAAAGTAACAATCCTCACGATCCTTGCCCGTGTCATTCTTTAACTTGTCAATTTACACAAGTTTCTCCATTTAAAAAAAGTATGGAGATTGAGATCCTGAGAAAGATTGCAAAGTGCAATACAGCGGGATCTGGGGGTACTTGTGCATGAAACACAAAAGGATAGTATGCAGGTACAGCAAGTGATCAGGAATGGAATCTTGGCCTTTATTGCAAAGGGGGATGGAGTATAAAAGCAGAATGTCTTGCTACAGCTGTACAGGATATTGGTGAGACCATACCTGGAATACTGCATACAAGTTTGGTCTCATTTAAAGAAGGATATACTTGCATTGGAAGCTGTTCAGAAAAGGTTCACGAGATTGATTTCTGAGATGAACTTGATTTCCATATTTACGAAAGGATATACTTGCTTTGGAGGCAGTTCAGAGAAGGTTCACCAAGTTGATTCCGGGGATGAGGGGGTTGACTTATGAGGAAAGGTTGAGTAGGTTGGGCCTCTACTGACATGGATAGAGAACTGGTTGGCAGACAGGAAACAGAGAGTCGGGAGAAACGGGTCCTTTTCAGAATGGCAGGCAGTGACTAGTGAGGTGCCGCAGGGCTCAGTGCTGGGACCCCAGCTATTTACAATATACATTAGATGAAGGAATTGCGTGTAATATCTCCAAGTCTGCAGATGACACGAAGCTGGGTGGCGGTGTGAGCTGTGAGGAGGAAGCTAAGAGGCTGCAGGGTGACTTGGACAGGTTAGGTGAGTGGGCAAATGTATGGTAGATGCAGTATAATGTGGATAAATGTGAGCTTATCCACTTTGGGGCCAAAAACACGAAGGCAGATTATCTGAATGGCGGCAGATTAGAAAAAGGGGAGGTGCAATGAGATCTGGATGTCATGGTACATCAGTCATTGAAAGTTGGCATGCAGGTAGAGCAGGCGGTGAAGAAGGCAAATGGTATGTTGGCCTTCATAGCTGGGGAATTTGAGTATAGGAGCAGGGAGGTCTTACTGCAGTTGTACAGGGCTTTAGTGAGGCCTCACCTGGAATATTGTGTTCAGTTTTGGTCTCCTAATCTGAGGAAGGACGTTCTTGCTATTGAGGGAGTGCAGCGAAGGTTCACCAGACTGATTTCCGGGATGGCATGACTGTCATATGAGGAGAGACTGGATCGACTGGGCCTGTATTCACTGGCGTTTAGAAGGATGAAAGGGGATCTCATAGAAACATATAAAATTCTGACGGGACTGGACAGGTTAAATGCAGGAAGAATGTTCCCGATGTTGGGTAAGTCCAGAATCAGGGGATACAGTCTAAGGATAAGGGGTAAGCCATTTCGGACTGAGATGAGGAGAAACTTCTTCACTCAGAGTTGTTAACCTGTGGAATTCCCTACTGCAGAGAGTTGTTGATGCCAGTTCATTCGATATATTCAAGAGGGAGTTAGATATGGCCCTTACGGCTAAAAGGATCAAGGGGTATGGCGAGAAAGCAGGAAAGGGGTACTGATGTGAATGATCAGCCATGATCTTATTGAATGGTGGTGCAGGCTCGAAGGGCCGAATGGCCTACTCGTGCACCTATTTTCTATGTTTCTGCGTTTACTCATTGGAATTCAGAAGAATGAGAGGTGATCTTATTGAAACGTATAAAATTATGAGGAGGCTTGACAAGGTGGATGCAGAGAGGATGTTTCCACTGATGGAGCAAACTAGAACTAGAGGGCATGATCTTCGAATAAGGGGCCGCCCATTTAAAACAGAGATGAGAAGAAATTTCTTCTCTCTGAGGGTTGTAAATCTGTGGAATTCACTGCCTCAGAGAGCTGTGGAAGCTGGGACATTGAATAAATTTAAGACAGAAATAGACAGTTTCTTGAACAATAAAGGAATAAGGGGTAATAGGGAGCAGGCGAGGAAGTGGAGCTGAGTCCATGATCAGATCAGCCATGATCTCATTGAATGGCAGAGCAGGCTCGAGGGCCATATGGCCTACTCCTATTTCTTATGTTATTTATGTATTTCTTATTAAAAAAAATCATAACCAATTCAGTTACACTGGCGCAGATTCCTGGGAGAAACTTTGATTTAAATACCTGTGCGCCAAAAAAACAGCACAAATAACCCAGGAAAATTGAGCCCATAAGGAGGGGCGAGGCCATACAGAGATTTGAAAATAAGGTTGAGAATTTTGAAATGGAGGCGTTGCTTCACCAGAAGCCAATGTAGGTCAGCGATAATGGGTGATGAGTGAGCGGGACTTGGTGCAAGTTAGGACACGGGTAGCCAAGTTTTGGATCACCTCTAGTTCATGTCGGGTAGAATGTGGGAGGCCAGCATGGATGAGGGCTTCAGCAAAGTTTGAGCTTGGGCAAGAGTGGAGACGGGCAATGTTACGGAGGTGGAAATAGGCGGTCTTAGTTAGTTATGCTGCGGATAGGTGGTTGAAAGCTCATTTTAGGGTCAAATGTAACACAAGATCAGCTATGATCTTATCGAGGGGCCAAATGGCCTACTCCTGCTCCTATTTCTGATGTTCTTATATAAGGTTGTGAACAGTCTGGTCCAGCCTCAGACAGAAGTAACTTATAAAACAAAAATCTACTTACTGCAATGCAATTTTGAACGCCAAGCAAGAAATGGGATTTAAATATAATTGAATGACTCCAGGAGTCCAGAAATATTAAATTGGTCCAAATAGCTATTGGCATGCATTGCCACATTGTGCTTTTGGTAATCACATTTTGCGGCATGTACCTTCTCTGACTATGCATGAAACGAATGTTGAGGATTTTTCCTTTTGAACTGTGAATAGCATCTCTGACACCAAAACTGAAATACTATAAAAGGAACCAACTGTACAAAGTGTTCATATGTTTCTGATCATTTATTTAATATATCATTTTCAGCAATAGAATTTCTTTTTCCTTTCAACAATAATAACTTGTATTTATAAAGCGCCTTTAACATAGTAAAACGCCCCAAGTCGTTATCAAACAAAATGTCCTCCCCAGTGGTGTTTTGTCAAGAGAATGGGACAATCCAATCAAAAACTCCAAGGTTGAAAACAACAAGAGCATTTTTCAGCTGGAGCCAAGGGGAACCTTCCTGAATCGATTTCTTCCCTCCAGTCAAGCCTACCCTCAAAGAGAATGCCAAACACAAAATGGCAATCAAGACTGAGACAGTGCAGTGCTCTAGTTTTGGAACTATCAGACCTTACAAAATGAAAACAAAACAACGTAAATGACATAACCCAAGTTCCAATTCCGAAAACTAAGAGAATTCAGTCAGAGTTTAAAGCCCCAAACTCATCCATCAGTAAGTAAATATGGCAGCAAACTGCAATGCAGATCAATATAAAATTTTACTGATGTCCAGATCTTAGTGATTATATGCTTATTTATTTGAATCAGATTTAAATGCCTGTGCCAAGGAGTGTTTATAGAAGTCTGATCCTTTCATTAATTTTAATGATCCACAAGGGTAGGAGAGTTTCCAGTGAATATTACTGCTCGCAGACCATCGTCTTTACTCTGGAAAATAACTAACAAAGCAGCCGGCTGTGCCGTCGAAAATAATCCAGACTGATTTTATCTTCATCTCGCACAATCATGGCAGGGCAACTAAAATTAATCATCCTTACTTAAGTCAGTGTTACATATTTTACAAGCATTTTGTCATAGGATTGCCTGGAACAAATCCTTAAAGCCTGTTAAATGACGCCACAATGAATGAAAGAAGTGTGCATTTATGTTGCACTCAAATATCCCAGAATCTACTTTAGCAAGAGGAAGTACAGCTGGTGGAGGAGGGCCTGGTGCAATATAAAAAAAGGAAAGAGAGTGAAGAATTTTTTAGAACTATTTTTTCATTAACTTAAATAGATTTTTTTCTTTGAATTACTGCTCCAGCAAAATATGTTCTCTGTTGCCTTTATTGACAAATGATGCGAAGAAGAGGAAACAATGAGGGGTAAGGTAGAGGGTAAGGAAGGAAAGGAGGGAAGCAAGGGAAGGGAAGGGAGACCGACTTGCATTTATATAGCACCTTTCATGACCACCAGATGTCCCAAAATGCTTTATAGCCAATGAAGTACTTTTGAAATGTAGTCACTGCTGTAATGTGGGAAACGCGGCAGCCAATTTGAGCACAGCAAGCTCCCACAAACAGCAATGTGATAATGACCAGATGATCTGCTTTTTTAGTGATGCTAATTGAGGGATAAATCAGGGATAACTCACCTGCTCTTTTTCGCAATAGTGCCATGGGTTCTTTCACATCCACCTGTTCGGACAGATGGGGCCCTGGTTTAACAAGTCATCCAAAAACAGCACCTCCAACAATTCAGCACTCCCTCAGCACTGCACTGGGAGTGTCCGCCTAGATTTATGTGCTCAAGTCTCTGGAATGGGGCTTGAACCCACAACCTTCTGAGGCTACCAACTGAGCTACAGCAATATACAAAGCATTGTCACATACTGAGCGGCATTTCTTCCATTTTTGTAGGGTAAGTATGAACTATGGTGTCTTTAATGACACATAGAGGAAAAGAGATGGAAAGGAAATTGATCAGGATTTCATAAAAACTGCAGGAAGAGTTTATCCAATGAATAACAATGCCATTCAGACTAGGAAGGTCCCAGTTTCAATCCTGCTGTAGGCAGAACTGGTTAATCTCAACTGGAGCAGCAAAAAGGATGTTATAATTGGACTCTGTGCTGCTGGGTGATAATGGAAGGAGGAGACGATAAAGAAAAGGGGGAAATAATGGGCAGGATTCCCACACTTGCTCACTATCCATGAATCCCTCTTTAAAATGCACGGCTGCATCATCAAGTGAGAACATGGCTGGAGTTGGATGTGGTGCCCCTTCAGTAGAAAAACTGTCAAGACTCGCATATGAGTAAGTAGTACCTGGGTAAGGTACTTTGGAACAACTGTCACAATCGTGGAATCATACCCCAATCAGGGGCCCAACGCCTTCATGAATAGAGAAGGGAGAAAAGTGGTCGGGAAAAAAAAACTGTATAAGTCTCAACTCACACTGGTTATTGAATTACGTAATAGGTTAAATATTTCTTCAATATTTTCCAGGTGTTCAGAAAACCATGGCCAAATGTTTTGTCATTATATTTGAATAATAGCCATTTAGAGCCTTGCCTACAATGTGTAGCAATATCATCGATATGTCAACTTAATGTAACCATTGCTGTAATTTATTGTACATTTTAGCATACTTGTTTAATCTGCATCAATCACAGTTCTGTATTCTACTCCCTGGAGCTATTTTTGGTCTGCTTGCAAACACAATGGTCCCAGCTATATACAACAGGCATTTTGATATTTTCTGTGCAATAAAACTATATTATTATACTCCAGTGATATACAAATGTATCCCATTGTGTGATGTGATATAAATAGAATGATTGCATCATTCTCTGATACTTTGTTAGGAGATTTTCTTTTATGCTCGAGACAAGCCCTTCATCAACAGCACAGAACATGAGCAATTTGCAATTGTTTTCTCATTGAGGATAAACAACCACGACTTGGTTTTCTTTCTCCATGAAGTAAGATCAATCACAAGAAACCTAACTTGCTGAACATGATACCTGGATCATCATTTGCATATTGAATAGCAAAAATTTCAGAATTGAATTGTGAGGGGAGTCGAAAACTAGGAGCCATAAAATGGTAGTCACCAATAAATCCAATAAGGAATTGGAGAAACTTCTTTACTCAGAGGTCAGAATGGGGAACTTGCTACCACATGGAGTAGTACTGAGGGGAAGCTCGATAAGAACACAAGGGAGAAAGGAAGAAAAGGAATTGCAGATAGGGTGGTTAAAGCTCATGTGGACCAAAAACGGCCTGTGGGGTGGATTGACCCATCCACCTCCACGGAGGTGTGTGGGGGGCCTGACCCATCCACCTCCATGGCACGAACCTGGTATTGCAGTACTCCCAGGAACGGTGCAGTGGCTCTCGGCCTTTTGGCTAAGAGCATTGGCGCAGAGTGATCCTTGATGTGTGCAAGGTGACCTCTGGCGTTTGTGATTTGACAAAGAATTGGAAAGATTGGCTACGAATAAAAAAATTTTTTAAAAAACGGCCTTTTGGCTAAGATCAAGTGTAGTATCTGATCGTATCAGTTTAATATCCCCTATCTGGGGACCAAATATTAAATTGATTTTTGGAACAGGGAGATGGAACAGAGGCTTGCTCCGTCCACTCCACGCATCGACCTGGTATTGCAGTGTTTCCAGGAACGGTGCAGCTTCCCCTCTCGGCCTTTTGGCTAAGATCAAGTGTAGTCGCGCAAAGTGATCTTTGGCGCTGGAGTTGATCTGACAAGAATGAACAAAAAAAAAACACCGGCGTAGATCAGTTGAGTGAATTGGCCTGTTTCTGTATTGTAAATTCTATGTAACTGAGCAGAATAGCACAAATGCATTTAAAGGGAAGCTAGATAAGTACATGATGGAGAAAGGAATAAAAGGGCCTGTTGATAGGTTGAGATGAAGCAAGATGGGAGGAGGTTCATGTGGAGCATAAATACAGGCATAGACCTGTTGGGCTAAGTGGCCTGTTTCTCTACTGTAAATACTTGGGACCCAAAATTGGTCAATACATAAGGACTGCCCATTTCTTGGCGGTATGCCGGCAGTGCGTCATTTCAAACCGAAGAGGACAAAATTGGTTGATTTTTTTTCGGCGGTATGCCAGTGGTCTGCAGCAGGCGGTAGGTAACACAGCAGTTGATCCTGATCGACATTCTTTTCGATGGACGGTGCAGCACTGAATTGCGCATGCTCGTTTTTTTTTTCTTTCTTCCTTTTTCCACAGAAGCATTTTACCCGCGATTTCGGGGGGTCAGAGGTCACCTGCGCATGCGCAATGAGTTGCAGTCGAGGGGGAAAGTGAGAAGGGGCAGCAAGCTAGTCGCTGGTCAGTTACTTTAAAAACACATTGCAGAGTTTAAAAATATTCATAACAAATAATAATTCTATACTTTGAACAGCAAGACATATTTTACAAAGCAAAAATCATAACATAAATATAATGGAGATGTTTAAAAAAAAGTCGAAGCGCAGAAACATCGAAAAGGACGGGAGGTTGAGGGCACCCGCTTTCGACGAGACGTAGTCACCCACCCTTCGCGAATATTACAGCGAGGTACTCCTACCTAATGAAGGGTGGTCGTGGAAAGCCCCCCCCACCCCCCAAAGGAGTACAATAGGATATGGGACAAGATAGGGGAGGCTGTGTCCTCCACAAGTACCATGGTACGCACCGGGGAAAGGTGCCCTAAGAGGTGGAATGACCTGGTGAGGGTAGCAAGAGTAAGTAATGATTTTATTTCTGCACCCCCCCATGTGCCATGTACCATGTAAATGTAGGTTCAATGTCACACGGATGATGTTATTTATCTTAAGGTTACGCCGATGTATTCGTGCTTTCAGGCAATGACAAAAGGATCAATGTAGTGTTTTAATGTGTGCGCGCGTGTGTGACCCTGTATATCTGCAATGTTGAGATTGAAGATTTTTTACTGTCATTTACTTCACTTTCTGCAGAAGACGACATCTGCAATCATCATTATCGGCAGTCCCTCGGAATCGAGGAAGACTTGCTTCCACTCTTAGCATGAGTTCTTAGGTGGCTGTACAGTCCAATACGAGAACCACAGTCTCTGTCACAGGTGGGACAGATAGTCGTTGCTAAGCTCCCGGGCAACTATGGCGGTGCGGCGTTCCACTGCTGTTGGAGTTGTCCATGAGGGTCCTGACGTTCCAGGTCCCGAACTTCATGTTAGAGGAGTGGAAGATGCCTGCGCATGATTTCTTTTAACGTGGGGTGATCGTTGCACGCCGGCTACCACACGGGCTTAGCTGAGCGAGGTCTTGATCCAGTGACAAGGAAGTCCAGGACGACTGGAGACCAGGCACTGCTCTATGGCCTAATTGCCTGCAGCGAAGTGTTGGCCGCAGGCTCGGCGATGGGTAGCGCCTTTGGTGGTAGGTGGTCCAAGGTTTGTTTGAGGGCAGGCATTGGGGGGCCAGCGTTGCACTGGGGTTCAGAATGGGGGGTGGGGAATGGGGGGGGTGGGCAGGGGGTCACAGCCATTGTACTCACCATGTGCTGGAGGAGGAGAGGAGACCAGGCCATCATTGGGGAAGGAGAGGTCCAGACTGGTGGGGGGGGTGGGGGGTGGAGGGAGGAGGTGGAGGCCCGATAGCCAGGTCCAGCCGCCGAGTCGTCGCAGGAGGTCCAGGTCGCGTTGAGTCGTCCAACCGCCGCAGGAGGTCCAGCCGGAAGGCCCAAGTTGGGTCGAGTCAGCAGGAGGGCCAGCCGGGAAAGACCGATGTGCGGTGTGGCAGAAGGCCTGAGGTAGGCCCGAACTTTTGGGAATCGCGGGGTTAGGGTTAGGGTGGGGATTTAAGTCTTTAAGATCTGCAATAGCAGCTCATTAGCAGCATACAGGGGGAGGACCCACAACCCAAGAGCCATTGACAGTAAAAGAGATCCGTGCCCTGTCCCTGTTCGGGGATAGCAACCATGCCACCACCAGTATTGGAGCTGACCCACTCACACAGGATGGTAAGTTGAATACAATCCCCCGTCTGTGTTGCGGTCCTGTCATGTAATGTAACTGTATTGTTGGCCTCACATAATGTAATGTAAGTTTATTGCACTCTAATGTTGGCCTCATGTGACGCACCACAATGCGTATATGGATTGTCTGTCTGCGATATGTAATACAGCAGTGGTGGACATTTAAGTATGACTGCGCTAAGTCACTGTACTATGTACTCATGTAACCCTGACCCCTCCCCCTGGTGCCAAGCATTTTTAAATGTTGTTTTGTACTTCCAGACTCGGTCGATTCAGACCACACCTCCAGAGAGAGACCAGACAAGAGACCCACTGCCTCCACCTCTGGCGTCGCCCAGCCCTCTCCCGACCTCACCACTGGCAGAGATGATGAAGAGGAATAGAAAGAGGAAAAGCTGCTAATCCTGGAGCCAGTGGAGGTGGAGGTGGGGGTGGAGATGGAGGAAGATACACCAGTTCCATATGGGCCAGCTGGAACATCCTCCACCACCGAGTCTGTATTCAGGGGATTCCCCCATGGCTCCTCTGATTCTGGGGGACCAAGTGGTGTGCAGCAACGCATCCCCAGTGTTGCAGCGCCTTTGCCGCAGCGACAGAGGTTGGTGCATAAAAAGGTTGCTGCATGACAGATGCACTGTCGTAGGTCGAGAGCTGCTCGAGGCCATGGCTACAATAGCTGCAAACATCACGGCTCTATCAAAGTGACAGTCAGGGAATATGTTGGGTATGATCATCGCGATAGAGCGAACCGTCAACTCCGTCAAAGCCATGCGGCAATCAATGGGATCGGGACATGGCACGGAATCCCCCCCCCGTGCCATAGTAGTCAGGTCGACAGCACCCGAAGGTAGGGAGCTGACAGCATCTTCCAGCCCTGAAGCTGTGCCTTCCACATCACGAGTTTCTCCTGAGGCCCCATTTATTGCGCCTGCAATGTTTGACTTCCAACAGCAACAGCACTCTGGGTACCATGCTGCACGCCAGCTTACCACCACGGGGAGGTCCAGACTCAGGGCAGTGGGAAAGGGAAGGGCGGGAGTAAGAAAGCAGGGGGGGGGGGGAATAATCCCAAAGGTGGTGTAGCATTCTGTCGCGGTCGTGGTCGAGGACAGTAAAGGGTCTTTTCTTGTACTTGTTCATTTAATAATCCAAGTTTGATTTTTAAAAGTTTATTCAAGTTGTTAAAAGTTTTGTTAAAGTTGTTATTAAAGTTGTTTTACAGTTATAAGCTTTACAAAGTTTTTAAATTGTTGTATGTTTGTTACATTTTTACATAAACGTTTGAATTGAATTTTAGCACTCTTGTACAGTCATCAGGGTCCCAAAAAGCAGCTCTCCATATTCAAGCAAAGCATTTATTTATGAGCTGCTGACGTAACAATTTTTCAGTGGCATACGCTCTGCGTGCCCTCCGCTGTGATGTTGGGGGGGTGGTGGTGCCATGGGTTCATCTGGAAACTCCTCCCCATCCTTCTCCGCCTCATTTTCCTCCTCTTCCTCCTCCGTCTCCTGCACTCTCTCCTCAGGTGGTCCGGCAGTCCCCTGTGGCAGTTCCTGTCCCCGTATGATTGCTAAATTATATAACATGCAGCACACCACTGTGAACTGAGCAACCTGCTCAGGGTGGTATTGCAGCCTACACCTCCCGAGTGATCCAAGCATCGAAAGCGCTGCTTCAGCACTCCAATTGTCTTTTTGATAATATTACGTGTGGCTATATGGCTCTTATTATATCGTTGCTTGGCTTCTATCTGAGGGTTCCGCAGGGGGGGGTCAAGAGCCAGGTGGCGAGGCCGTACCCTTTGTCCCCCAGCATCCAGCATTTACATTATGGCTCAGACTTTCAACAGGTCAGACACAGTGCTCTCACGCAAGATGTGCGCATCATGGATGCTCCCTGGAAAGTTGCCATTCACTGTCATTATGCGCTGTGTATAGTCGCATACGAGCTGCACGGTGATGGAGTGAAATCCCTTACGGTTTTGGTACACCTCCGCCTTCTGTAACGGTGCTCGCTGGGCAAAATGGGTACAGTCAACAGCACCCTGCACCTTGGGAAAGCCAGCAATGTGTGCAAATCCCAAAGCCCCATCACTGTGCCTCTCTGGTCATTGGGAAGTTTATAAATTCCATCTGGCGTGCATACGGTGCTTCGGTTACCTGTCGAATGCACTGATGAGAAGCATACTGAGAAATACAGCATATGTCCCCAACTGATGCCTGAAAAGAGCCACATGCATAAAAGTCACCTTCATCTCGACAGAGTGCAGGGATGTTAGTTGCACTGGGCTGCAAGTCTGCCTTAATGAGCTGCCAAATCTCATTGATCACCTCTTTTCGGAAGCGCATCCTTCGAACACACTGTCGATCGGTCAGGTCCAAGTATGAGCGCTTCTCCCTGAAAATTCTTTGCGGGTAAGGCCTCCTCATCAGTCTGCAATGTCCTCCATTACCTTGATAACTCTGCTCAATAAACCTTCTCACATCGGGATCCTCCATTAGACAGGTAGTCAGCAATATAGGCTCAGATAGTACAAGCCCCATTCTTTTTAAATCTCCAGAATATTTTTCAATGAAAAAAATATAACTAAAATGCCTTTGATCTTAATAGCTTATTCAGTACCAATAAAAATATATTTTCCACTGTAAATCGCACTGTAAAGTCACTGTTCACCTCAGAAATACTGAGGTGCTGCTTTCGCTGACGGTTCTCGATTTCAAAATGGTGGCTCTGAGCACTGCCGCCCATTCCCGCCCACTTAACATCGCCTTAAAACCACCTTTTCCAGGACGGTATGTCGGTGGTATGCCATGAAAATCGGACATTTTGGGCAGTATGCGGGCGGTTCCGCACGGCGGACGATGTGCATACTGCTTGACGGTATGTCAATGATGAATATTCCGCCGAGTGGCATGTCGGTGGTATGTAGGTGTTTTTTTCACTAAAATCGTATTTTTGAGTGGTAAGCGGGCGGTAGGTTGATGATTTTCGGTGCCCAAGTAATATTATGTAAATGAAATTTCATGGTTTGAGCTAAACCTGTATCAAACCTTGGTTAGACCACACTTGGGAGTACTGTGTACAATTCTGGTCGCCGTATTATAAAAAGGATATAGAGGCACTGGTGAGGCTACAAAAAGGATTTACAAGGATGATACCAGAAATGTGAGGTTATACTCATCGGGAAAGAAAGAATAGACTGGATCTCATTTCTCTTTTAAAAAGAAAAGGCCGAGGGGTGACTTAATGGAGGTCTTCCCGATCATGAAAGGTTTTGATAGAGAGTGTTTCCACTTGGGGAAGAGCAAAACTGGAAGCCATCAATATAAGATAGTCACCAATAAAACAAATAGGAAATTTAAAATAAACTTTTTTTACCCAAAGAGTGGCGAGAATGTGGAACTCGCTAAATGGTGCAGAGGAACAAAGGGATCTCTGGGTACAAATAAACAATTTACTAATAGTAGCAACGTAGGTTAATAAGGCCATTAAAAAAGGCAAACCAAGCACTAGGGTTTTATTTCTAGAGGGAGTGATTGGGGCTTATAGTATAGATACATTTAAGGGGAGCCGAGAAAAGCATATGAGGGAGAAAGAAAGAGGATTATGCTGAGTTAGATGAGAAAAGATGGGAAGAGGCTCGGATGGAACAGAAACACCGACATGGACTGGTTGGGCCAAATGGCCTGAATCTGTGCCGTATATCCTATGTAACCCTATGTAAAATATATAAGCCTCATATTGGCGATCTCTAGGATAACTGTAACAAGTGACGGATCAGAATTGTTGGAACTGCATCACAACCAAATCTTTTCCATTAAACACTGAATAAAGTTTTGGGAAAGATTTTCTAAATGTCATAAATGTCAAGATAATCTCTACTTGAGGATAAAAGTTCTGTATTTTACATTTTATTCCTTGCAGTCAAAGAACTGCTAAGTTCCACTTGAGAAGCGATAGTTCAAGAGCCAGACCATTTGTGGTGAATTATCAACATAGCAGGGTTGCTCTATGGACCAAAGACCCTGAACAAAATTTCAGCAACATTTTGCTGATCAAAGGCACTGAATCTGGGTTACCCTACTGGTGCTTCAGATCTGCTCCTGATAGAAATATACACACAACACTCAGTTGCTTCTAGTATAAATATTAGCAATCAAAACAGTGGCAAAATTGAAGCTTTGACTACATACATCAAAAGTATCTGCAAACTTATAACTTTTCTCTGATCCATTTCTGTCATTATTAGCAATAAGTAAAAGACATTTTTTTTTTAAATCAGCCTTTTTAAAATGCTCAACTATTAGCACAGCTGTAAAACTTTTTAAATGAAACACAATTATTCTGGCAAAAATACAAAAGTTTTCAAAAAAGGTTTATATGATGCAATGTCATTCAAGAGCTTCCGGGACAAACCTGGAACTGAAAGGTGTTCCAGAGAAGTGGACAGAGAAAATTGTGGGAAAGTCCTTTATTAGTTGCTTGGAGAAGGTTGTGCCCTGACCTTCCCAACAGGCAGCAGAGATGGGAATTAGTGGCTCATAGCACTTTGCAACACAAAAATCCACTTGCTGCATAACAATTTTAAACATGTACTGAAATGTTCAAATTCATTTGAGTCTCTCAGAACCTTGGTAGTATACAGGTACCTGTGAAATTGCTACACATAAAACTGCTATACTGCCTTAAATGTTTCCATACCCGAGCAGTTAACACAATGATGTACAATGTAGTTTTCTGGGAACTATTTTTGTTTCACAACGTCAGAAAGTGATTTATAATAACAACTGCATTGTCACTTATCTGTAAAAATCAAATGACTGCTAAACAACAGAAGTGTTTCAGAAGCAGAAAAACTTTTATAGTCTTTCAAAGGTTGCCAACATCTTAACAATGGAAACTAAGCTCGGTAAGAGCAGTGTGTTGGGTTTCCGGGGGTGGGGGGAGGGGGGTGAAAGGAAAAGGGAGGAATTATGATTGGTGTAAAATCCCCTATCTGGACAGCACTAGTGAGCTGAATGTTTTCATGTCCATTTGGAAGGAGAACAAGAAAAAAAATGAACCAGGGTGTAGCATTTAAAACTTTGTTGAAATGATGAAAAAAAACAACCACCACTGTGGATAAAATTACTTAATTTATTTCAGAGTTAGGCAATTAGTGGTTTTTTTGTACATGTTATTTCAGGCTGGTTGAAGAAAGCATCACAAATTTAAAAACATATGGCTAATGTGGCTGTTTTTTAAACTACACTGCATCTATACTTAAAATAGTTTTTTTTACTTGCAGGGCTAAACAATAACCCAGTTGCAGGAAACTTCTTATATTAGCATATCCCAATTTGTCAACCAAATTAATATTAAAACAGTAATACAAAAGCAAAATACTGCAAAATCTGGAATAAAAACTGAAAATACTGGAAATCTCAGCGGGTCAGGCAGCATCTGTGGAGAGGAAGCAGGGTTAACATTTCGGGTCGATGACCCTTCGTCAGAACTGGCGAATGTTCGAAAAGAACAGATTCTTAACAAGCACTGAAAGGGGGAGGGGAAGAAAGAACAAAAGGGAAGGTCTGTGATAAGGTGGAAGACAAGAGAGATTAGAGAGACAAAAGGGATGATGGCCCAAATTCAAATGGTAATGCCAGGAATTAGAAAAATGTTAGTCGAGATAGAGTGTGAACATAAGAACATAAGAATTAGGAACAGGAGTAGGCCATCTAGCCCCTCGAGCCTGCTCCGCCATTCAATAAGATCATGGCTGATCTGGCCGTGGACTCAGCTCCACTTACCCGCCCTCTCCCCGTAACCCTTAATTCCCTTATTGGTTAAAAATCTATCTATCTGTGACTTGAATACATTCAATGAGCTAGCCTCAACTGCTTCCTTGGGCAGACATGGTGGGATTATGACCAACTGCCATTAGAGACCAGGAGTAAAAAAAAAGAAACAGGCTCTGAAGGGGGGGGGGGGGGGGGGGTAAAAGGAGCCAAAGATTGGCAGCGGTTACGCTCTGAAATTTTTTAATTCAATGTTTAGTCCAGAAAGCTGTAAAGTGCCTAAACGAAAGATGAAGTGCTGTTCCGCGAGCTTGCGTTGAGCTTCGTTGAAACAGTGTTGGAGACCGAGGGCAGAGATGTCAGAGTGGGAATTCAGTAGAGAATTCAAGTGACAGGCGACTGGAAGCTCAGGGTCGCACCTGCGGACTAATACTGAAATAAGCTGTGTTACGCAGCAAGTTTGTTAAAAGTACAGAATGAGCAAAAAAGAACTGAAATCAAACAAGAGCAGACACAAAATTACTGCAGTGAGATAATAGACAAAGGTTATAAAAATGTTATATTGAACAGGTAAGGAAAGAATGCAAAACATAATTTGAAAGGCTGGTACTGTTCGCATACTGGTGTATTTATGGAGCAATTAAATCTCATTTGCATGGAAGCCGGTGTGGACGAGAAAAAAAAGTATTCAATAGATTTTTAAATTAGAATTATGGAATTATAGAAATTTACAGCACGGAAGGAGGCCATTTGGCCCATTGTGCCTGTGCCAGCCGAAAAATAGCTTTCCAGCCTAATCTCACTTTCCAGCTCTTGGTCTGTAGCCCTGTAAGCCAAAGCACTTCAAGTGCACAATTAAGTACTTTTTAAATGTGGTGAGGGTTCTGCTTCTACCACCCTTTCAGGCAGCAAGTTCCAGGCTCCACCACCCTCTGGGTGAAAAAAGTTCTCCTCAACCCCCCTCTAATTCTTCTACGATTTAATTTAAATTTATGCCTCCTGGTTATTGGCCTCTCTGCTAAGTGGATCCTTTCGATCCATTCAATCTCGGCCCCTAATAATTTTAGGCATCTCAATCAAGTCTTCCCTCAGTCTCCTCTGTTTCAAAGAAAACAACCCCGACTTATCCAATCTTTCCTTATGGCTCAAATTCTCCAGTCTTGGCAACATCCTCATTGCTCCCAGCCCATTTTCCCCCTCCTATCCTAAGGAACCAATTCCTGCCAAGATCAAATTCCACACACACCGACAGCACTCTGGCAGCTCTGGAGCATGCTAGTTGACCGTAGTGGAAATCCAGGTTGATTTTTCCCTATCTTAGTCTAGAGATGCTGAGGCATAATAACGCCACCGCTGCTCCTACAGACGTCAGCTAACTCAGCAAGGAATTGGAATCAAACCTGGGAGATTCTCGAGTAGATGGCTTACTCTGACTCTGGGCAATGCCTTATCCAAGGCACAGAACATGATCATTTAAATCGTAAGATTCTCTCTGTGAGATCTTTGTTTCCAAAAGATTCGACGTTGACCCAAATTGGTAGCAGAGATTAAAACTTTATTTCCTAATTATATTGTGCTTCAAATTATGTAATATACAATGTATTGTTGCATCATATTAAATCTGTTGGCAGGACAATTTGCAAGGCACATTACTGTTTTGCTAATGAGCAGCAATAGTCTTGCAGTGTGCCAACTGATTTTAGCAATTGCTCTCCTATTGATTAAAATGACTAAAGAAAGCACTTCCTTGATAGACTCTGAAGGACAGAAAATGATGTTTTTAAACTAGTGCTGTACGAGTTGTGAAAACAGTCATTGGGCCCCTCGAGCCCACTCCTCCATGCAATAGCATGGCTGATGTGATCTTGGCTTCAACTCCACTTCCCTGCCCACTCCTCATAACCCTTGACTCCCTTAATCATTTAAAAATGTCTATCTCCACCTTAAATATATTCAATGACCCAGCCTCCACAGCTCTCTGGGGCAGAGAATTCCAAAGATTCATGGTCCTCACAGAAGAAATTCCTCCTCATTTCCATTTTAAATGGGCAACCCCTTATTCTGAAACTATACCCCCTAGTTCTAGATTCCCCCACGAGGGGAAACATTCTCTCAGCATCTACCCTGTCCAACCCCCTCATAATCTTATATGTTTCAAAAAGATAATCTCTCATTCTTCGAAGCTCCAATGAGTATAGGCCCAACCTGTCTTCATAAGACAACCCCTTCATAAGAACATAGGAACATAAGAACATAAGAAATAGGAGCAGTAGGCCATACGGCCCCTCGAGCCTGCTCCACCATTCAATAAGATTCTGGCTGATCTGATCATGGACTCAGCTCCACTTCCCCGCCCGCTCCACATAACCCCTTATCCCCTTATTGTTTAAAGAAACTGTGTATTTCTGTCTTAAATTTATTCAATGTCCCAGCTTCCACAGCTCTCTGAAGCAGCGGATTTCACAGATTTACAACCCTCAGAAGAAATTTCTCCTCATCTGTTTTAAATGGGCGGTCCCTTATTCTAAAATCATGCCCTCTAGTTCTAGTTTCCCCCATCAGTGGAAACATCTTCTCTGCATCCACTTTGTCAAGCCCCCTCAATCATCTTAGATGTTTCGATAAGATCACCTCTCATTCTTCTGAATTCCAATAAGTAGAGACCCAACCTACTCAACCTTTCCTCATAAGTCAACCCCCCTCATCCCCGGAATCAACCTCGAAAACCTTCTCTGAACAGTCTTCAGTGCAAGTATATCCTTCCTTAAATAAGACCTGTATGCAGTACTCCAGGTGTGGTCTCACCAACACCCTGTATAGTTGTAGCAGGGCTTCCCTACTTTTATACTCCATCCCCCTTGCTGTAACTGCATGCTAACTGTTTGTGTTTCATGTACAAGGACCCCCAGATCCATCTGTACCTCAGCATTTTGTAATCTTTCCCCCATTTTCTGTAGTAGTTTATACAATGAAAGCACTGATGTAAAGTTTTCCTAGTACAGTATTACTTAAAAAAAAAATACACCAAATTGAACATGGGTACTGCTTCCACCAACACCTTATGAGTCAATCAAACAAGCACGTGTACTTTTTCTCTCTACTGAGTCATGATAGTATAAGACATCTCACCATGGGTGGTTGAGCCATCAACAAGGCAAGCAGTACTACAGTACGCAGACGACGCTTGCGTCTGCGCACATTCAGAAGCTGAACTCCAAGCCATCGTCAACATCTTCACCGAGGTGTACGAAAGCATGGGCCTTATACCAAACATCTGTAAGATAAAAGTCCTCCACAAACCTGACCCCGCCACACAGCACTGCCCCCCGGTCATCAAAATCCACGGCACAGCCTTGGACAACGTGGAGCACTTCCCATACCTCGGGAGCCTACTATCAGCAAGGACAGACATCGACGACGAGGTCCAACACCGCCTCCAGTGCGCCAACACAGCCTTCTGTCGCCTGAGGAAGAAAGTGTTCGAAGACCAGGCCCTCAAATCTGGCACCAAGCTTATGGTCTACAGGGCTCCTGTATGGCTCAGAGACGTGGACCATATACAGTAGATACCTCAAATCGCTGGAGAAATACCACCAACGATGTCTCCGCAAGATCCTGCAAATCCTCTGGGAGGATCGTCGCACCAACGTTAGTGTTCTCAATCAGGCCAACATCCCCAGCATCGAAGCACTGATCACACTCGACCAGCTCTATTGGGCGGGCTCCATTGGGCGGGCCACATCGTCCACATGTCCAACACGAGACTCCCAAAACAAGTGCTCTATTTAGAACTCCTACACAGCGAGCGAGCCCCAGATGGGCAGAGGAAATGTTTCAAGGACATCCTCAAAGCCTCCTTGATAAAGTGCAACATCCCCACCAGCACTTGGGAATCGCTGGCCAAAGACCATCCTAAGTGGAGGAAGAGCATCCGGGAGGGCGCTGAGCACAGAGTCTCGTCGCCGAGAGCATGCAGAAAACAAGCGCAGGCAGCGGAAGGAGCGCGCGGCAAACCAGATTCCCCACCCACCCTTTCCTTCAACGACTGTCTGTCCCACCTGTGACAGAGACTATAATTCCCATATTGGACTGTACAGTTACCTGAGAACTCACTTTTAGAGTGGAAGCAAGTCTTCCTCGATTTTGAGGGACTGCCTATGATGATGATGATAGGATAAGCAAAGGTAGTATTAATCTGGATTGGCTGACACGAGGCACATTTACAATGCAGTTGCACCACAAGTTACACAATTTCTAGTTGGGAGTGCTCGTCTGATATTGGAGCTGGTCGTATTGTTGGGGCACCTGACCTGATCCAAGAATGTTTGATGCGGACACTGAATGCCTTAAATGTATGGTACACCATTCACCTATATAAAGACCCTTCATGTCAATTAGCTCAAAAATTCACCATTTAAAAAGATAAGTCCTATCGAGTAGCATGTATTAACCCCAGATTAATTGAATTACATTGTTTTATCGGTTGCATAATTACATTTTTGACAAACACATTTCTTTCCTGCAATCACAATTCCCTCAGTCTTCAGTGATACAGCATCAAAATGACCAGACCATGTGTGCACACAGCACTATTGTGGCCAGAGTGACGACCCAAGAATAGATCAAACAATTAGTATACATTTATTATAAAATCTTTAGTAAAACCACAGATGATCCAAGCATAGTATCCAGAAAATTATAAATTCACAATTAAAACCCATTAGAGCTGTACCAGTTTCGAGTGCAATGGTGGTATACCTTTCAGCAACTTGGGCTGATTTTTTCCAATATCAATTGCTGATGTGTTATCAGAGAGCAAAATTTGACCTTTGTATTTTCAAAATCAATGCTAGTTTTCCTCTGTAATGACTGTAGGCATTTGCAATTAGCTATTTAAGGGTAACAGGAGAGACTACATGAGTGAAACGTGAACCAGTGTTGCTTTTTGTAAAAAATCTGGGACTAAACATATAGCTTCACACAAACTGAGGGAGCAAACAGAGAAACTCTCCTGTGTCTGCCTCTAATGAAACCTATGAATTCAGTGTGTCGTAAATATTGCAAAGGACTCCAATACTGCAATAGTCAAAAGATAATTAAGAGATTATTAACACTGTAATTGCCTATTATACTGTTTGAAAATTCCTGTAATGCTTAATGAATTTTGTTCTCTTGTCACTCCTGTGTGAACTTTTTGCTCAGACCTCATGTGATGATTGGTACTATAGATTGAAGTACATTTTATGGATTAGATTTATAGGATTTGAAATCTAAAACCATTTATATAGGCAGCTAAAAATGAAGGTCCACAGCAGAAATGAATACGGTGCTACCATACCCAAGGTTCTCTGTGCAAGTAATAGATGTAGCGCTCAGCCTCACCTCAAGGCAAGATTACATCAATAGGGTAAAACCCTGATAAGCTGCATGCCTTCTTACCCACCATTACCTAATTTCACTCCAGCTTCAAGGTGCAAAATCATTTTGTTAAATCCAAAATGTTGAATACAACTTTAGTATGCATATATGATTTTATTTTTACAGATAATTCTGCAAGAATGAAGACACCTACTCAGGTATACAACATTGTCCATTCTTCCCAATTAAATTTACAAAATGATGTTCATCGCTTCACATTTGCTGACATTTTTTAAGATTGTGGGAAACTACATTGAATTCGATGCCTGATGCACGCAATCTGTATGGGGGGGATGGGTTTGGTGCCATTGTGGACTTGCAGCCCATAGCATACTGAACATTGAAGCTGAGGAAACAAGGCAGTGATTGATTCAAAAGCAAATAGCTAGTTTAAACTACACGGTACATCCATGTTTAAAAATGAGTTACAGTGCCTAAACAACTGAGTGGAGAGGGTAAACTTAGACAGCGTGCCACTGATACAAAGAATCTACTTGTTAAATGCAGTACTGAGGGAGTTTTGCACTGTCGAATGAACCATTAAATCGAGGCCCCTTCCGGCCTCTTAGGTGGATGTAAAAAATCCCATGGCACTATTCAAATAACAGCAGGCAGTTTTCCCAGTATTCTGACCAATATTTATCTATCAATCAACATCACTGAAAACAGATTATCAGGTTATTATCTCATTGCCGTTTGTGGGGCCTTGCTGTGCACAATTTGGCTGCCGCATTTCCCTACATTAGAATAGTGACTACATTTCAGAAGCAATGTTCCTCTTTAAGGTGCACCAAGCAGGAGGTCTCGTGCAGGCCGCTCACCAGCTGCTGCTGCCGCTGGGACATACCGCACATGCAACTGCTGTGCACTTAAGACCCCAAATTGTGGGGACCATTGTTCATAAGTACTTCATTGGCTGTGAAGTGCTTTCGGATCTTCTGAGGCCGTAAAAGGCGTTTGTTCTTAATTTAAATATTTAAAATAGAGGATAAAAAGCCATTGCTGCAGGAGACTTGGATTGCTCCCAAGATGTTAAAATCTGTTCCACTTAGCTCTTTTTATTGTATTAGTTGAAATAAATCTAAGCAGAATATGCCAGCACAAAGAGAAGCATAAGTTGAAGCCTTACTATTTTTCACCCCCAGAGCTCTCCGTTTCTCCAGCTCTAGCCTCTTGTGGATCGCGTCCTCCCTTCGCCCCACCATTGGTGGCTGTAACTTCAGTCATCTCTGCCTCACATTGGAATTCCCTCCATAAACCCCTCCATCTTTCCACCTCACTCTCCTCCTTTAAGCTTACCTCTTTGACCAAGCTTTCAGTCACCCTTCCCCTCCCAATATCTCCTCCTTTGGTCAGCCTCCATTCAAGTCTCATTACACCTGTGAAGAACCTTGGGCATTTCTATGTTAAAGGTGCGATATAAATGCAAGGAGTTGCTAATAGTAAACAAACAACAAAACAACATCACTACCCAAGCTCAGTCAATGATCCTATCGCATCTTCTGGCCAGTCTAGTTTAATCAATGCTGCTCAACATTATGCTGCAAGCTGGTACAATTCATTTTCAGCAGTATAGTACAGGGATTTGTATCTACAGTAAATTGAAAGCCTTCAATCAAACTGCACTTATACATTACAAAAGCAATAGAAGTTCAAGCAACCTCTGGCAGATTAGGCATTAAATTCAGAACATTCAGCGATCCATTTTACTCAACTATTGTTTATTTAAAATATAGTTGGTGCAGCCAAGGGCAGAAAACAACACCCGACCTATATCGTTCATCTTTAGCATTGATGCAAATTTCAACCTTAAAAATGTTTTGATTAAGTGTGCAGAAACATTTCTTTACCAATTTGTCTGAAAACAAATTGATCCATTCAAAGAGTAGCAAACGGGCTCCAGATAGATGTAGGTTTTTTTAATGTGTCCAATTTTTACCTGTTTCCTCTCCTGAAGGCACTTTGCTCTAGCTAGGATATAGATGCATGGCGATGGTAGCCTTCTAGTACTTCAGCCATGTCCCCATTCTTCATATGCAAGCCTCGACAGTGTTTGTCAACTGGTTAGTCAACTGTGGAAGGCATCACAAGCCAAGCCAAATGTAGATTTATTTTACCCTACTCAGTGCAAACAACAATAGCGCCTTTAATTAGTAAAATATCCCAAAGCGCTTCGCAGGACTGTTATCAGACAAAATTTAACAACAAGCCACATAAGCTTGATCAATTTTACTAGGTAGATTTTAAGGAGCAACTTAAAGATGGAGAGAGAGGTAGAGAGGCGTTAAGGTTTAGGGAGGGAATAGCCTGTATTATGATACATTTTCTAATTCATTTCTATTTCACAGCAGCTTAACTGATGTCAGCCAACAAAACATCACCTCACGAGCTTGAAACACCAAAATCCCACTTCCCTGCCCGAAAAAACACATCACAACAGACAGGGCACAAAATTGCCATCACTTCTTGTACAGTTCAGGTTTAATTGCAGCATTTTATTTTAGAAAGGGGATAGTGGCTAAGTTTACTTTCAGTTTTGTTTACCTTTAGCACGTGTAGAAGTGTGCAGGTAATGTAATGAGGATCTGTTGAAATGCTAGACATTGAACAGCTTCACCTCAGTAAAATTCTTTCTATGCTGACGTTTACTGAATGTAAACCAAGTTAAAAGAGGAAAAAAAACAAGTCACCTGGCTGCTTTTGCATACTGTTTCATTTGCAAATCATTTGCTCAACCACCCAGCCATGGTTGGAGAAAAGGTTGACACAAAAAAATTCCTTCACTGAAAATATATAAACTAAACAAATAAATATGTACAAACTTTACAAGACAGGATTATAAACCTGCAGTGTTTTGTTCTGCTTTTTCCAATTGTGCCTTATGAATACATGTATAAAATTACTTTTGCAATAAGAAAATCCTTTTATATACATCAATAGTTTTGAACATGTTGCTTTGTATTTGCATATTTCTCATCAACTGAACTAATTTGCATTTAGACAGAACAGAAATTCCTTATTTATAGAGATGCCAAAAGTAAACATGCTAAAAGTTAAGGTTCGCTGCCACTGAAGTACTTCACTGAAAATCTTTCACAATTCTGAAGACCTGACAAAGTAACTGAAGACAGAATGAATGAAAATACATTTCAAAGCTTAAAAACTTCAAGAGTTCATTTAGCATAGACTGACATTGTCATATTCTTGCAGTATATAAATCGGGTTGCAACTTTTAAACACGCTCTTCGCAAGTCATAGTCTGTAAAACAATATGTTACCTTTAAAGCTTTCCTCTGGAGTTTCACCAGAGTGTGTGTCTTCAATTGCCACTGCTAACTATCACTGTGGCTTTGTGAGGTTTTCAATGTGACTCCCAGACATGTGACAGGAAGTTTGTATGTGTTACAGTATTATGCGTCCAACCCAGAGGTACAATTTGATCAGCTGATAGGAACTAAGGGTTTTATTAAGTAGTACTGTGTCATTTAAATTTCAAACCAGCATTTCTAAAACATGCACTCGTTCATTGGTTTCAGTTTTAGATTAATGAATCACGCTTCAATAATATATTTAATACTGGCAGTTCAGAGGATAGACCTAATTCTTAATCGTACAAAAGGAAAATCTTGCTTTGAAGAAGCTTCACCTCATAAAATTCATGGCAGAGTAAATGTGAAAAGCAAAACTTTGAATGGGATCACTAAATCATTTAGAAACAGCAAAATCAAGGTGTGTTTTTGTTAACTTAAGTAAATAGAAAATTACTTTGCACAAAAAGGCACGCTGCTTATTGGGAACAATCATGTTAAAATAAACAAAATTACAACCTCGTTTCAGAAAGTCCTGAACCACGAGTGCACTTCACAGAACTCAATAAGCTTTCAAAGAACCACATGTTTTCAATCATATATTCCTTAGAGATCAGAGATGCTTTCCAGTATGTTCGCCGTTTGTGTTTTGTAAGTGCATATTGTCATTAACAACAGCCATAAATCAGATAGCTGCAAGAAACAATATATATTTAACAAATCAAAATTTGCTTCAAGTAATCCAAAAATCTTGTCCATATGTAGAACTAGAAGGAAGAAATGTACTCTCTTCTTTCAGCAACAAATCTGCGGCATGAAGTGAATTTTATGAGAACTAATCAAGACATCTGGCAACTGGCAGTTTATTATTGTGCATTTTGTTTGGGGGGGATGGGGTGCAAGCATTCATTGTAAGATGTCGAGGGAGTCTAGCAGTTGTATAAAAACAGCTTCCATCTACAGGTTACACAGAAACTGTCAAATGCACAAATCCTAAATTTAGATACAAAACAGTGCGTGGACACCAAATTTTGTAGAACAAAATCCTTTTTATTTTGTGGCTGGAGATGGAATTAAGGGAGTGCTTTCAAAGTTTTTTTTATTGCTTTCAGCCAAAGCTTTATAATTTCAGTTTTAACAGCAGTTCAATGACAAATCTATATTTAGCGTGTCTGAAAATTACATGCACAAAAAAACTATATTGCTTCCAGTGATTGAGATTCAAGTCAATGCTTTTTTTAATATCTATTTTCAGTACATCAGATGGAACTAATGCAGTCCAAGAAAATGCTGTCTACATATTTGAGTTACTAACTGGCAATTGATGCAGAGGATGTTCTACTGAAAGAATTTTTACAAAAATTGAAGAAATAACTTTTTAATTGAAAACTTGAACCAGTTCATATGCATTACAAACAAAGGAGGGAAACCATAACACAATATTTGTTCACCAAATGATTTACAGTAATCTCCTTTTCATTTAATATTTAGAAGCAGATGTGCGGAGTATAATCAACACCACATGAGCCTGAAAACCCATCTATATTTAAACTCGTGGCACAAGCCCCCCACCCTGGGCAGTGGGCAATGCTGCCTCCAATTAGCCAATTATTTTGCTTCAGTGACAGACATTTGTACCGAACAATTACACTCTTTACTTTTGAGCCTGAAATGCAACTTGTTATTTTAATTGTTGAAATATTGTTGGTTTTAACCCTCGGGCAGCTTAATTTCAGTAAATCTCCTCATTTCCCCGTAAAAAATAAATGCATCTGTGGAATCGTGAGTAGTGATTTGCAAAAATCCACTGTGACACAATTTGAAAACATCTGTAGCAATGTATGTGATACAAATTCATTTCAAAGCTTCAGTGCTCTGCAGGCTGAGTTACTCTATGCAAAAAAATCCTCAAAAATTAGTATAGCAACTTCTATCAAATCATAATTTTTTTTAAATAATCTCTGTCCTTGACTCAGACCAAAACTAATATTGGTCACAAGTCGGAGGAAACTGCTGACAGTTCAATATTCAAGCTGTGCAAACACACACAGCAGTTAATGTTACAGACACTTGTATGCTAAACAGATAAAAAAAATGACCTGTTAATCACTCAGTTTTAAAACTTTACCCAAAAGGTACTCATTAGGACAAAGCGCCTGCAATGCAAAACAGATTTGAATGGAAAGCTTTCTTCCTCCAGTTCTCCAAACACACAGTATGCAACCAGCTCAATTAGTTTCAAGCAGAACTGAGAATTTTAAATATTGAAAATAGTTAAACCTTAGCTACACAACTAAAGTAAAGTGCATAGGCTTTTAAGCCAATTGCTATTGTCTATCCAAATGAGAGATTTTCCCAGGGTCGGTTTGCCTCTTGGATTTATAGTAGACTTACATAAATAATATCAAAGGATAAACATTTATGGCCACTTAACTTTTGACGGCAACACTACTCACCAAAACATTCGCAAACTTCACAACAGATGTGTTTGCGTGCGTGTATATAAGCACGAGAGAGAGAGAGAGACACAACAATTAGTACATTACAATGTTAAAATTAATAACCGTCAATCCAGTGGACCCCATTTAAACGGAATTTAAATCCTATCAGAACAGTCTGAATGGTGGTACAGAGCATTAGACCACAATGCTTAGTGCCATGGACTTGTGATAAATGTAGATTCTATCACTGATCAGCTCAGTCACACTTTACAGTTCAAAAGGCCTCAGTGGCTGGCTACAGGGGGCATTGGCAGCAATACTGGATTCAACGAGCCAACCAGCCTCCCAGAACAGATGGTCCATGTTGATAGTGGTTCCACTTCTTAATCCACAGAAATGGACAGAGACCAGGAAGCAATATTTGCTTGATTTGCTCCTGTTTACAACACTGGATATTCAAATGTGAATTTCAGGGACAATCCCATCTAGACTGTTTCATACAGACACATATATCTAATGTTCCTGCTCATGTTCCACTATTTCCCCTCTCAATGTTGCTACTCTCCTTCCCAAGGCTAATGCTTCATTACTCACTGTTCTCTTCCATTACAGATAGGACTTTAAAAAAATAAAACTGCAACAGGGCATCTGCTGCCTACACATTAACTATTTTTGTACTTCTGCAAAAATGCATTTAAATTGACCAGCAGTAGATACTCGTTGCCATAAACTCAATTCGCTGCAGCTCTCACGAGGGCAATGCCAAAAAAGAAATCATGAAGTCAATAATGCATAGCTATAGTTAGTGAAATTAATCTTTATGCTGGTGGACAAGTTATCCATTGAGAAATTCTTTTGGGAAGTTGGTTTGAACTCCTCAACCTTATAACAAGCTTCAAAAAGCACCTTGCCTCCTCCCAACATTTTGGTCATCAGAACATACTCAGAATAGAATCAATTTATTTTCAATTATGTTCTGGTCTGGGAGTGAGAATGTGTCTAATTTGTTTAATATATCAAATTGGCACAAACACTCATTGAATAACAATCCTGTCATGTATGTTACATTATTATATATAACTGTATCCTAACATGCTATACATGACTGTAATAAGATATGACCTGTAACCACCAGCATACCTTACCACCAGGGGTGCACTTGCAAGAGACAGGTATATAAGAACAGGTCTCAGGCAAGTGCAGCATTCCAGAGCTGTGAAATAAAGGTGCAGGTCCAGAGTGACCTTGACTTCACTACATGCCTCGTGTGAATCTGTACTGAGGGGACAGGACTTTACAGTGGCGACAAGTTACGGGATTACAGAATCCACAGAATGGCGAACGGATCAGATGAAAAGTACAATGCGGCAGACAATTGGGAGGACTTTATAGAAAGGCTCCAGCAAAGCTTTGTAACCAAAGACTGGTTAGGCAACGATAAGGCAGACAAGAGAAGAGCCATCTCTTGACCAGCTGTGGCTCGAAAACATACGCTTTAATGAAGGATCTGTTGGCACCCGAGAAACCAGCAAGCAAGTCGTTTGAAGAATTGAGCACACGGGTAAGAGACCACCTGAAGCCAGCAAGCAGACTGGTCAGACACAGGTTCAACAACTACAGATGCTGTGTGGGCCAGATCATACCAGACTTCGTGGCGGAACTTCGGAGGTTGGCTAGTTTATGTGAGTTCTCCGATGAACTGAGGAGAGAAATGCTGAGAGACTTTTTCATTGAAGGAATAGGCCACGCAGGCATATTCCGAAAGCTCAAAGACCAAGAACCTGACCTTAGAGGCAGCAGCACTGGTTGCACAGACATTCTTGGTAGGGGAAGAAGAAATGAGGTTGATTTACAATGCAGGTACGACAACTAACGAAATATCGGAACAAGAAGTTCACAGCACTAAACAAGCTGCTACCCCCCCACACAGACAAAACCGGGAGAACAGGCTCTCGACAGCAGGCAGAAGCCATCAAGGGCCACAGGAACGGCCGTTCACGCCTCATCAACCCACAATGTGAGCAATCAACTACAAACTGAGAGAAGCTCAAGAGAGATCAGCCAGACGCAGCTCATTCTTTGGGAACACTTTGAACAATGGAACAGGTCTGTGCTGGAGGTGTGGGGGTGGGCACTCGTCAAGGGGATGTCGATTTCAGCAGGCTGTTTGCAGAAATTGTGAATATACAGGGCATTTGGCCCGCATGTGCAAAAAAACGGCAGCTCGGCTGGTATACGAATCGGATGGGTCGGAAAGCGGACCAGAAGATGGTGGGGACAGTACCCGGGTCAACACGATCAACGGCCGCTGCTCCTACAACAGGACGCCTCTTATAATGATGAGGGTCCTACTCAACGCGATATCTGTCAACATGGAGCTGGATATGGGAGCGAGTCAATCTCTCATAGGCGCTCAACAATTTGAACAACTGTGGCCGCATAAAAGAGACAGATCAAAACTTACAAGGGTCGACACCAAACTAAGGACCGATACCAAAGAAATCGTACCAGTCCTCGGCAGCGCCATGCTCTCTGTGACACACCAAGAGACAGTGAACCGACTTCCCCTGTGGATTGTCCCCGGAGACCCCCAGCACTGCTGGGGAGAAGCTGGCTGGCAAAACTAAACTGGAAATGGGATGATGTCCATGCCATGTCATTAGAGGAACGGACCTCCTGCTCAACAGTTATAAAGCGATTTGAACATCTCTTTCAGCCAGGTGTGGGCACTTTCAAAGGGGCCAAAGTCAAAATCTACATCACACAGTATGCTAGAGCGGTCCATCACAAGGCCAGAGCTGTACCTTATGTGATGAGGGAAAAGATTGAACACGAACTAGACAGGTTTCTGCGGGAAGGCATTATTTCACCTGTGGAGTTTAGCGACTGGGCAAGTCCCATCGTCTCAGTCATGAAGCCTGATGGATCCGTACGAATCTGTGGGGACTACAAATCTACCAGAAACAGAGTCTCCCTACAGGACCAGTACCCGCTGCTCAGAGCGGAGGACTTATTTGCCACATTGGCTGGAGGTAAACTTTTCTCAAAATTAGACCTCACATCTGCGTATATGACGCAAGAATTGACCGAGGAATCCAAGCTACTCACCACCATCAACACACATCGAGGCCTTTTCATGTACAATCGATGCCCATTCGGCATCAGGTCGGCAGCTGCCATATTCCAGCGCAACATGGAGAGTCTGCTCAAGTCCATCCCGGGGACGGTTGTATTTCAAGACGACATACTTATCACGGGCAGGGACACCGACTCCCATCTCCGTAATTTGGAGGAAGTACGAAAGCGGTTGGATCGGGTAGGCCTACGAGTCAAGAAATCCAAGTGCCTGTTTCTCGCACCCGAGGTTGAATTTTTGGGCAGAAGGATTGTCGCTGATGGAATCCGCCCAACAGAGTCCAAAACAGAAGCAATTCGCCTGGCACCCAGGCCCCGGAATGTCTCAGAACTGCGCGCCTTTCTCGGGCTACTCAATTACTTTGGGAACTTAAGCACGCTGCTGGAGTCTCTCCACGTGCTACTCAGGAAGGGGTGTGATTGGTTTTGGCAGGAACGCGCCTTCAATAAGGCACGCAACCTTCTGTGTTCCAACAGTGTTTTGACTTTCTTTGACCCAGGTAAAAAGCTAGTTCTCACATGCAATGTGTCAGCGTATGGGGTCGAGTGTGTTTTGCAACATGTCAATAGTGCGGGCAAATTACAACCCATAGCTTATGCCTCCAGGTCACTTTCGCGGGCGGAGCATGGGTACGGAATGGTAGAGAAGGAGGCGCTCGCGTGCATGTACGGTGTCAAAAAGATGCACCAATACCTTTTCGGGGTCAAGTTCGCGTTAGAAACCAACCACAAGCCCCTCACGTCCCTCCTATCCGAGAGCAAGGCAATAAACGCCAATGCCTCGGCGCGAATCCAACGGTGGGCACTCATGCTGGCGTCCTACGACTATACCATAAAGGCACAGACCAGGCACAGACAACTGTGCCAACGCGCTCAGCAGGCTACCCCCGACGACCACGGAAGGGTCTGACGAACAGGACTGAGAGATAGTCATGGCAATCAATGCCTTTGAGTTCACAGGTTCGCCCATGATGGCTCGCCAAATCAGAGCCTGGACGGCCAGCGACCCCACCTTATCCTTAGGAAAAAGATGTGTCCCAACCGTTGACTGGGCAGAGACTCACAATGCCTGCCCCGGGGAATTAAAACCCTTTCACAGGCGCATGCATGAGCTATCACTACAAGCAGACTGCCTGATGTGGGGCAGCTGAGTAGTCATGCCTCTGCAAGGCAGAGAGGCATTTGTCCAAGAGCTCCACCGCGAGCACCCCGGGATCGTTCTCATGAAGGCCATAGCCAGATCACACGTCTTTGGAGCTCTGCGTCCGAAGGTGCACCATTTGTGCCCAACTCAGCAATGCCCCCAGGGAGGCGTCACTGAGTCCCTGGCCCTGGCCCACCAAACCGTGGTCGCGGGCGCACGTAGACTATGCGGGCCCATTCATGGGCAAAATGTTCCTCGTAGTTGTAGATGCATTTTCAAGGTGGATCGAATGCACCATTTTAAACTCGAGCACAACCTCCACCACTGTGGAGAGCTTCGCAACCATATTTACAATGCACAGAATCCCTGACATATTAGTCAGTGACAATGGTCCGTGCTTCACCAGCGCAGAAATCCAAGACTTTATAATTGACCACGGCATAAATCTCGTCAAGACGGCACCGTTCAAGCCGGCCTCCAACGGCCAGGCGGAGAGAGCAGTGCAAATCATTGAACAACACATGCTAAAAATCCAAGGTCCCACGCTGCAGGGTTGCCTGTCGCGACTGCTGCTGGCATACAGATCTCGTCCGCACTCACTGACTGGGATCCCCCCCGGGCAACTGTTGATGAAAAAGGACTTTAAAAACAAGGCTCTTATTAATCCTCCCAGACATGCACGAAATCATTGAGGCAAAGCGCCGTAAGCTGACTGAGTACCAAGACAGAAATTCGAGGGGGAGATGGAATGAGATAGGGGACAAAGTGTTTGTACTAAACTGTGGCAGGGGTCCCAAATGGCTTTCAGGGACAGTAACGGGCAAGGAAGGAAACAGGCTACTGGTAGTACAAATGGACAATGGCAAAACCTGCCGGAGGCATGTAGACCAAGTCAAAAGCAGATTTACCAACAACACTGCGGAACCAGAGGCAGACTACAATGTGAAACTCGCACCACACCTGGTGGACAGACAGAGGGAACAACCTGAGGAAAGAGCAATCCCAACAGACAGCCCAGGCAAGTCAACAACAATCACACCAATCGAAACAGACAGCCCAGGCGAGATACCAGCAACCACACCCAAAGAAAAACAGACACCAAGGCAAACAACTGAACCACAACTCAGACGCTCCACACGAGAGCGTAGACCACCTGAGAGACTGAACCTATAAAGACAATAAGACCGTGGGGTGATGTCATGTATCTTACATTATTATATATACCTGTATCCTAACACGCTGTACATGACTGTAATAAGATATGACCTGTAACCACCAGCATACCTTACCACCAGGCGTGCACTTGCAAGGGACAGTTATATAAGGACAGGTCTCAGGCAAGTGCAGCATTCCAGAGCTGTGAAATAAAGGTACAGGTCCAGAGTGACCTTGACTTCACTACATACCTCGTGTGAATCTGTACTGAGGGGACAGGACTTTACAAATTCCTTATCTGGTTTTAAATCATTGCCTTTTTGTTCATGTGTAATCCTAAATGATACTGGGCTGCCTCTAATTGGAGTTTTAATTCTTCACGGTTCTTTGAGAATGATTCTTTACGGTGAATGTCAAAATGGGTTATATCATTGAAAGGAGGGTAGAAAAAGGCAAACCATAAAGAAATAAGTACAACTTTGTCTTACAAGCAGCGTCTTTAAAAGTGACAAACTACCAAGGAAATTAGGGACGCGTGCAATAAAGGTACAGCAGTTTTCATGGATGACTTCAATCTACATATAGATTGGGCTAACCAAACTGGTAGCAATACTGTGGAGGAGGATTTCCTGGAATGTATAAGGGATGGTTTTCTGGACCAATATGTCGAGGAACCAACTAGAGAGCAGGCCATCCTAGACTGGGTGTTGTGTAATGAGAGAGGATTAATTAGCAATCTTGTCGTGTGAGGCCACTTGGGGAAGAGTGACTGTAATATGGTAAAATTCTTCATTAAGATGGAGAGTGACACAGTTAATTCAGAGACTAGGGTCCTGAACTTAAAGAAAGGTAACTTCGATGGTATGAGACATGAATTGGATTGGATAGACTGGCGAATGATACTTAAAGGGTTGACGGTAGATAGGCAATGGCAGACATTTAAAGATCACACGGATGAACTACAACTATTGTACATCCCTGTCTGGTGTAAAAATAAAACGCCCCGGGGACAGTGGCAGTACTGCTTTGCTGATATAAGACATTTATATCGCGGCCTTTCATGACCACCGGATCTCTCAAAGCGCTTTACAGGCAATGAAGTACTTTTGGAGTGTAATCACTGTTGCCCAGAAGAGACGAGGGCCCAGGGGCAGCACAGGCCAGCCCACACTGCGATCAGTGGACAGCAGGAGTATTGTGTGCGCATACCACTGCAGAAGGGCGACGGCTGCAAAGTGAAGTCGCTGATTGCAGTGCGGGCAGGCACAGCAGGAGGGACGATGGAGCACAAGAGTTTGTAGATGGAAGTGACCGGGGCCCAGGAGAGGCGTGAGTCTGGGGTCCATAAAGAGGTGAGGGCTCAGGGGCAGCATGGACCAGCCCACACTGCTATATGTGTGCGCACTAGGTCCGTGCAGCAGAGCTGGTCTCCAGTCGTCTTGGGTAATCCTTGCCACTGGACCAAGACCTAGCTCTGTCAAGCCCGTGTGGTGGCTGGTGTGCAATGGCCACCACACGTTAAAAAAATCCAAGTACAGGCATCTTCCACCCTCCAAGGTGTCGTTCGGGATCTGGAATATTAGGTCCTTCATTGAAACACCTGTGAACTCATCCCTTTTTGGCGTGGAAGCAAGTCATCCTCGCTTCGAGGGACTGTCTATGATGATGAAAAATAAAACGGGGAAGGTGGCTCAACCGTGGCTAACAAGGGAAATTAGGGATAGTGTTAAATCCAAGGAGGAGACATATAAATTGGCCAGAAAAAGCAGCAAACCTGAGGACTTTATAATTCAGCAGAGGAGGACTAAGGGTTTAATTAGGAGGGGGAAAATAGAGTAGGAGAGTAAGCTTGCAGGAAACATAAAAAGTGACTGCAAAAGCCTCTATAGATATATGAAGAGAAAAAGATTGGAGAAGACTAATGTAGGTCCCTTGCAGTCAGAATCAGGTGAATTCATAATGGGGAACAAGGAATGGCAGACCAATTGAACAAATACTTTGGTTCTGTCTTCACTAAGGAAGACACGAATAATCTCCCAAAAATACTAGGGGACCGAGAGTCGAGAGAGGAGGAACTGAGGGAAATCCTTATTTGTCAGGAAATGGTGTTAGGGAAATTGATGAGATTGAAGGCCGATAAATCCCCAGGGCCTGATGGTCTGCATCCCAGAGTACTTAAAGAAGTGGCCCTAGAAATAGTAGATGCATTGGTGGTCATTTTCCAACATTCCATGGACTCTGGATCAGTTCCTATGGATTGGAGGGTAGCTAATGTAACCCCACTTTTTAAAAAGGGAGGGAGAGAGAAAACAGGGAATTATAGACCGGTTTAGCCTGACATCGATAATGGGGAAAATGCTGGAATCAATTATTAAAGATATAATAGTAGCGCATTTGGAAAGCAGTGACAGGATCGGTCCAAGTCAACATGGATTTATGAAAGGGAAATCATGATTGACAAATCTTCTAGAATTTTTTTTGAGGATGTAACTAGTAGAGTGGATAAGGGAGAACCAGTGGATGTGGTGTATTTGGACTTTCTAAAGGCTTTTAACAAGGTCCCACACAAGAGATTATTGTGAAAAATTAAGGCACATGGGATTGGGGGTAATGTATTGATGTGGATAGAGAACTGGTTGGCAGACAGGAAGCAAAGAGTAGGAATAAACGGGTCCTTTTCAGAATGGCAGGCAGTGACTAGTGGGGTACCGCAAGGTTCTGTGCTGGGGCCCCAGCTGTTTACAATATATATTAATGATTTAGACAAAGGAATTGAGTGTAATATCTCCAAGTTTGCAGATGACACTAAGCTGGGTGGCAGTGTGAGCTGTGAGGAGGATGCTAAGAGGCTGCAGGTTAGGTGAGTCAGTGGGCAAATGCATGGCAGATACAGTATAATGTGGATAAGTGTGAGGTTATCCACTTTGGTGGCAAAAACAGGAAGGCCGATTATCTGAAAGGTGACAGATTAGGAAAAGGGGAGGTGCAACGAGACCTGGGTGTCATGGTACATCAGTCATTGAAAGTAGGCATGCAGGTACAGCAGGCAGTAAAGAAAGCAAATGGCATGTTGGCCTTCATAGCAAGGGGATTTGAGTATCGGAGCAGGGAGGTCTTACTGCAGTTGTACAGGGCCTTGGTGAGACAACACCTTGAGTATTGTCTGCAGTTTTGGTCTCCTAATCTGTAGAAAGACATTCTTGCTATTGAGGGAGAGCAGCGAAGGTTTACCAGACTGATTCCCGAGATGGCAGGACTGACATATGAAGAAAGACTGGATCGACTAGGTTTATATTCACTGAAATTTAGAAGAATGAGAGGGGATCTCATAGAAGCATATAAAATTCTGACGGGACTTGACAGGTTAGATGCAGGAAGAATGTTTCCGATGTTGGGGAAGTCCAGAACCAGAGGTCACAGTCTAAGGATAAGGGGTAAGTCATAAAGGACCAAGATAAGGAGAAAGTTTTTCACCCAGAGAATTGTGAACCTGTGGAATTCTCTACCACAAAGTTATTGAGTCCAGTTCATTGGATATATTCAAAAGGGAGTTAGATGAGGCCCTTACGGCTAAAGGGATCAGGGCTATGGAGAGAAGGCAGGAGTGGGGTATTGAAGTTGCATGATCAGCCATGATCGTATTGAATGGTGGTGCAGGCTCGAATGGCCTACTCCTGCACCTATTTTCTCTGGTAACTAATTCAGGACTAATGAAACAACAGGTGTAACATATTAAAAACAAACTCAGATACAAGAATGCTATCAATTAATAACAGTTAAAAATACAAATCTGTAATTACGCACAATGGGTAGGGTTCACACCAAGCATTTTAATTTTGAGTATTAATCCAAAACCATCAGTTAATTGAAAGTCTGGGCTTTTGAAAGTCAATAAATGTGAAATGTTTTTCTATCTAAAAAGGCATCATCAAAATTTACTGGGATCAAAATTTAAACCAGGGATTTGTTCTGATTTATCATGCCCTACTTTGTTTTTTATAGTGTAAGTGAGAGAAATTACCATTTCTAATTACATTTCACAGAATAGCAGTATATAAAGTCAATTAGAAATCCAAACGCTTCTTGGAATTATGCTGCCTTTTTAAAAACACAACTCCGACCTGAAGATTATCACTGTCTATTCATGAGAAACTGAGGCTTGGATTAACAGTTCTCTACAAAAGGTGCAGCTACTGAACGAAAAAAACAGGAAATTAACCCTAATGTTACTGGCATTTTTCATAACATGCCTCAAAAGACCCATAATTACTGAAAACCAATCAATTCAATTAAATTGATGTACCAAAGTGTACACAGCACCTTAAATTTGCATTGTATTGCTGGTAAATTGACTACAAAGCTAAAAACACACTGAAACAAATGAAAGTCAGACTAATGCTTTGATATGAAAATCATATAGGATTCTTGAGAAAGGTCATGCCTTTTCAATTACTGATGAGAGCTGCACATACTCTTTCCATTCATAATTTATTACAAAAGGAGAGCCTTCTCCAGCTCCTGGACCAAGAATCGTTGCCAGATTCCACACAAGGGCTTTAAAACATTCAGTGGGTCCACTCTCAACCTCAAATACGGTTTCAAGCAACCTGTTCCAACTTTAGATAAGCACAACTGGTGCTTTATTTTAATTTTTTGCAAATATTTCCAACAATACTGAGAGACCCCCGTTTTGTGCACTACTTCAGCAACCCAATACCCTTTCTGCATCCACAGCTGCAATACTACCTAAATTAAAATGGATCCATCTGCAACAGTGGCATCCCCTTTAGACTTACTCCATTTATTGTTCCTTTCTTCCATTGAGCATACTACACTGCTCCAATATTTTTAACATTTCCATTAGTTATTCAAGATTTTAGCTGGTCCTCTCTTGGCACTAGTATTTGGCTGAATGGATTATCAAAATCATTTTAGTCATAAAATATTCATTCAGATGAGTCTGAGGTATAAAATACATTACCAAAGAATATGTGCTCTAAATGTATTGTTGAACCATGCTTTACAAAGGATTACATATAGGAGTGTATACGATAGGGTTTAGATGGCATGATAATCTTGAGGTGTTCATCACAATAACTACCGAGAGAGAGAAAAATAATAGTTTTGTCTTGCCAAACTACCTACTCCTGAAGCTACACAATGAAGGCAATTTACGAGAAAGAAAGCAAGAAAGCCAAAAAGAAAAAGAAAGAAATTTACTAAAAATGCAGGAAAAAAATGCAAGAATGCAAAAGACGGCATTTATATAGCGCCTTTCATGACGTCCGGACACCCCAAAGGACTTCACAGCCAATTGAGTAAATTTACTCTAGATAGAAATTAGTTTCTTTTCAACCTTCCTCAAGGTGACGGCCAGCAAAGCTCCAGGACCTCATCTAAATGACCAATCTTAACACGAGCATTATTGAACGGTTTTTGAAAGATACTCCAACTACACCTGATTGTATCTTTATTTGACCTCTATATAAATCCACTTTCTAGCAAGGATTACTAGCTAGGGATCAGGGCTAAGAATCCTGGCTGAGCGTTTCCTGTTTTTGCCCACTTGTTTGATCTCCATGAGTTTGCAACGATAAGTTAAGTTAGCTTTGCTCCTTTGGATGCTGACTTCACAAAAAGGTGGGCTTCGGTTCATTTTTGACATCTATTGTGGCAAACAGCCAAATTGGGCACTGATTTGCTTTGCGTGCAGCACACAATTCAAGTAAGTTTGCAGCCATTTTCTTAAACTACGCAGGATAACAGTGCAATTCAGTGGACTGCACTTTCCTTTCATTCGGAAACAGCCAATGTATTAAACACAAGTGTCACAATCAGCATTGGGAAAATTTAAAACTTATAAATAATAACATTTTCAGTTATATAGTGCATTGTCATGTCAAAACAACATAAAGCACTTCACATAATTAATTACTTCTGAACTACAGAAATCAGCTATTCTGTACCAGGAACACCCCACAAACAACAATGACCAGCTCATCTCTTTTTTTTGTGTGATATCAATTGAAGGAAGAATGTTTTGCCAGGACACTAGGACAACACCCATCTCCTTAAAAAGTACCATGAGGTCTTTAGCTTCCAAATGAACCACCGGAAGAGACGTATGGGACCTTGGGTTATCATATCCAAAGGTTCCTACTGCACTGGAACACCAACCTAGATAATGAGCTCAAGTCCTGGTTTTGGGCACAAACTCATAAACCCTCTGACTCGGGTGAAAGAACTCCCAACTGAGCCAGGATAACATTATTACAAAGGCAAAATACTGTGGATGCTGGAAATCTGAAATAGAAAACAGAAAATGCTGGAAATACTCATTAGGCTTGCAAACATAAATTTGTATAAAATTCTGTAAGTCTCTTAAAGTACTCATGAACCTATTGCATTAACCAGCATGGGGTGTCCATCCTTTCACACTTACTAGTATGATTTGCATTAATGTGATAGTTAAACATGAGAACAGCTCATTGAAACAGTAATTGAGACCATGAGAATTTTCAGGCACAGCAATTTGGGTAACATTACATTTCAGTTAGATAAAGAGACCAGCATTGCTGCTAACGGAATACCTTAAGATGCAGCATATTTATTTTGTGCCATCTGACACTAGTCATTAAAACAGCTTGGCTATTTATGCAAATGTAGCCCTGTCTCCTTGTGATCAATCCTTTACATGGAGCTATGTCTTAAATATAACCACGGCAGAACTCTGAAATTCACACAATGTGCAAGTGGTCTAATTTTATATTCCTCCTCTCAATAATGTATTAGTTGCAATGGTATTACAAAATAAGCACATTATATAACTCTCCAATAATTAACTAAATCCCACTTCACCAAAGAAAAGTGTCATTCAGTGGATTTTTAAGAAAAAGCAGCTCTCGAAGCTGATACTGAACATTGAACATTCCCCAAACCTGGTAACATCCAACCCAAGCATTCCCATTACAAATAAATGCACACACTGGCTTTGCATATTTAGCGATTTATAATTTAATACTGAAATTATGAAACATACCAGATAAAAAAACCAAGTCAGGAATGATCCTTTGTTAAGCTCCACACAAACATCAGCTTATTCATTTTTGTTGTTGATATGTACTATTCAACTTAACCATACAATCTAGTTTGCACATACAAGATACAGACCAGTCCTGATAATGCCTACTGTATACCTAAATGGCCTGGGCGCAAGCCAATCTGTTACAAAACAGGATAGCTGCTGGATATCAGAAGAAAATAATGAGGTTTGCTGGAATACTGTGAGCACTAATGAGAATCAACACAATCACTACTGACAAGATAAATCATGCAGAAAATGCACATATTTCTCAGAAAAATAATAAACTTGATTTGAAGCATGATCAACCATAAATTGGCAGTCAACAAGGATATCCTGTTAGGAATACATATACACAAGACATGATGCACTTCCACTATGAAAACTGCAGAACAAATTTAACTCCTTTGTAGACTAATGCAACTTATCCCTTCAGTTAAAATGTCATAGCACAGTGATCGGCATTCCACTCCTAAACCATTATAAGCAGCCTCCCAACTAACCCTTCTTCCCTCGTATCATCTTTCTCAACCACTGGAGTCCCCCAACTTGTTTTTTTTTTAAAAACCTCGTCTTCTACCAATTATTAAAAAATATCTCAGGCTTCCAATTAAATGCTGAAACTACATTCTCATAATACAAATCATATTGAAAACTTCACCCAAGTGGCTATTATTCACTTGTGAGCATTAAACTTTTTACAGGATATTCGACTGCAAAGGAAATCACAACTAATCCTAATTCCATCCCCCCCGTCCCTCATCTTCCAGCAGAGATCACTGAATAATGACTAAGTATGAGACTTCAACGAGTTTCTCCTCCCGAAAACAGAGGTGATGAGACAAATTTTAACGCCCTACTGATGTCCCAGCTCTGTAGCTAACTCAGAGACTGGGGTTTAAACCTGGATCTTTCTGGTGTGTATAACTCAGCTACTCACTGGATAATCCCGCTCAGTAATCAGGAGAGCCCTAGGTCCATTGTTGTATATACATAATGAATTTATTACCGAAAAGAGTCAATAACTGATAGCCAACTTGCTGATGAAGTCGAACACCATCAACCCTTGAAAGATCATTTGCATTGCATGTATTTATACAGAAATAATGCACTCTTCAGGTACCAAAGAGTAGAACATTTCAAATTAGTTTAAAACTATTGTCAGAAGCTTGAATTCTAAATTGGCAATTCAGCCTTCCCCAACAGAAAAAAAGCAAAAGCAATTCAAAGTTCAGCGCTGTGTTTAAAATGGTCATATCTAGACCTGTATGAATAGAATGGACCCAGTGGTCCAAAGATGGAGATAGTTGGTACTCATGGTTTGTGGCCTCAACATTGAAACCCCAATGAGCTTCCAAACATGCATACACAGTTCTCTTGGAAAACAGCTGATTAAGGCAATAAATATAGTTAGCTGGCTTCAAGACAGAAAGCAGAAAGGAGGGGTAAAGGGTTTATTCACAGTGGCAGAAGGTGGGTAATGCTGTTCCACAAGGATCAGTGCTGGGACCACGGTTATTCAAAATTTATATTAATGATTTAAACTTTGGAATCAAAAACACAATTTCTAAATTTGCTGCAGATAACACCAAGTTTGGGGGGTGGTGGGGGAAGCAGGGGTGGGGGGGCGGGGGGAAGAGAGTCAATGCTGAAGTGGACGGCAAAAAAATTACAGGAGGACATTAATAAACTTGCAGAATGACATATCATTGGCAAATGAATTTTAATACAGATAAATGTGAGATATTACATTTTGGTAGGAAGAACAAGGAGGTCACTCAGAGGGTGCAAGTTTGGGTGGGGTAGGGGAACAAAGGGAACTCAGAATACAAATACACAAAGAAGTGAATTATACACAAATCACTAATAGTAGCGACACAGGTTAACTAACAATGCCTTAAAAAAAGGAAACCAAGCACCCGAGTTTATTTCTAGAGGCAAAAGCAAAATACTGCAGATGCTGGAATCTTAAATAAAAGCAGCAAATGCTGGAAATACTCAGCAGGTCAGGCAGCATCTGTAGAGAGAAACAGAGTTAACGTTTCAGGTCGATGACCCTTCGTCAGAACTGGAAAAAGTTAGAGATGTAACAGATTTTTAAGCAAGTGTAGGGGCAGGGAAAGTGGGAGGGGAGGAAAGAACAAAAGGGAAGGTCTGTGATAGAATGGATGGCAGAAGAGATTAAAAGACAAAGGGATGATGGTATAAGGCAAAAGGAGATGGTAATGGATCAAGTTAACTAAAGATGAGTTTAGATAGGGTATAAATGGAGAAGGCAGAATTATCATTAGCTGCTGCAAGAAAGAGAGAAAAAAAACAGGAAAAAAGTATACTAAATTGAAAGTACAAAAAATGTTCAGGTGAAACAGTGATTTACTTGTACTTCTTTCAATTTAGTGTACTGTATTCGCTGTTCACGGTGTGGTCTCTATATTGGAGAGACCAAACGCAGATTGGGTGACCACTTTGCAGAACACCTCCGTTCAGTCCGTAAGCATGACCCCGAGCTTCCAGTCGCCTGAGTCTTTAATTCTCTGCTCCACTCCCATTCGGATCTCTCTGTACTCATCTTTCGTTTCGGCACTTTACAGCCTTCTGGACTCAACATCGAGTTCAACAATCTCAAACCATAATTTTTGTTATTTTTTTCTTATTGGTTTCTTTCTCTTTCCCACGGTCTCTGTTGCTGATTCTGTCGTTCTCATTTACACCCTTTCTAGACTCATCTTTTGTTTCTTAACTTGTCCCATTACCATCTCCTTTAGCCTTGCACCATTATCACTTTTGTCTCTTAATTTCTTCTGCCTTCTATCCTATCACAGACCTTCCTTTTTGTTCTTTCTTCCCCTTCCCCTTCCCTTACACTTGCTTAAAAATCTGTTACATCTCTATTTTTTTCCAGTTCTGACAAAGGTTAATAGAACTGAAATATTAACTGTTTCGCTCTCCACATACGCTGCCTGACCTACTGTATATTTCCAGCATTTTCTGTTTTTATTTATTTCTCGAGGAATAGAACTGAAAAGTAGTGAAGTTATGCAAGACTTGCATCAAACCTTGGTTAGAATACACTTTGGAGTACTGCGTATAATTCTGGTCGCCATATTATAAAAAGGATATAGAAGCACTGGAGAGGTCGTTGAGAAAATTTTTCAGAATGATACAAGAAATGCGAGGGTATACCTATCAGGAAAGGATGAACAGGCTGGGTCTCTCTTCTCTCGAAAAAAGGCTGAGGGGTGACCTAATAAAGGACTTTAAAATTATGAAAGGTTTTGAGAGCGTGGATACAAAGAGCTTGTTTCCACTTGTGGGGCCATATAAGATAGTCACCAAGAAATCAAATAGGGAATTCAGAAGAAACTTCTTTGCCCAAAGAGTGGTGCGAATGTGGAACTCGCTACCACAGGGAGTGGTTCAATGAATAATATAGTGACGGAGGTTCGGCGAATGTTTGGTGCGGAGGGAGATCGTGGCAGAGGTGCGGTGAGTGTTTTTGTGGCGGAGGAGCGGTGAGGGATCGTGGCGGAGGTGTGGTGAATGTTTATGGCAGAGGAGCAGCAAGAGATCATGGCTGAAGTGCGGTGAATGAGGGTACGGGGCCCAGAAGAGCTGAGGGCACAGGTGCAGCACGGGCCAGCTCACATTGTGATGTGTGTGTGTGTGCACTAGGTCCGTGCAGCAGAGCAGGTGTCCAGTCGTCCTGGTTAATCCTTGCCACTGGATAAAGGCCTAGCTTTGTCAAGCCCGTGTGGTGGCTGGTGTACAACCCTCACCCCACGTTAACAAAAATCCACGCACAGGCATCTTCCACCCCCTCAACTGGAGCTCAGGACTTGAACATCGGGTCCTTCATTGAAACATCTGTGAACTCATGTGGAAGCAAGTCATCCTCGTTCGAGGGACCACATGGACAGGTTGGGCCAAATGGCCTGTTTCTGTGTCATATATCCTTATTAATCCTGTGTAAAAAAGTAGTTAAGACTGCAGATCTGAAAGCAGCAGGTAGGGGTACTACAAATGGCCTTGGCATGATTCAGCTGTGGAGGACATGGGTGGGCTCCTCGTCGCCAGCCTCTCTGTGTTGCTGCAGCGTGGGACCCGATCACCATCATACCGGCTACTGGTGTGTCCCGCCCCTATCCCAGGCCGGCCTGCTACCTTCCCAGGCTAAAGATGAAGGTAGGGTAGGACTTACTTACATCTATTTTTTATTTGGATATTTTGAAAAATTATGTAAATATGTTTTGTCTCGAATAGTGGTGACCACTTGTCAAGTCTATTCACCTGGTGAAAGAAGAACATAAGTGACGGAGGAACACAAAGAATTTTATTTATTGAAATCGACTTTATTTAGATAATATGGGCTCAATTTTGGCCTGGTATAATCATTGCAAACAAATAGTTGTTTAAATTAGTTGAGATTAGGGCAATTTAATTCAACTATCTTTTATTTATTTTATTTTTGTAGTTTAAGCTTCCATGAATGCTTCTGTTGTATATTAAATTAACTTTGCAAAGTTTGTCATATGATGTCCTGTATCGCTGTTTGATCCTATTCATATTCTTTAGTCAAGTCATTAAGTTCTGCTGGCCTCCGACGTATCTACTTGCACTCCTGCGCTGATTTCTAAATTCTCCACGAGGGTTTTCTGAAGTGGTCACATACTTTGGCCTAAGTAGATTTGGAGTAACTATTAGCTGGCCAAAGTGGCCTAAATGGCCAAAATTGGCGTAGGTGGCTGGTAACGCCGCCTTTTGAGAAAAACTAAAAACTTAAAAAAAAAAAATCGCAACTAACTCACTTACACTGGCGCAAATTGAATGTGCAAAATGGGGGTTTTTAAAGATACTCCAGAAAGATCAAGTTGTTCCCAAAAAAACCGGATCAATTCCTGGCCAATTTTGAGCCCATTGTGAATGTAAATAAATTATGCAAATGTGAAGAGTTAGATATTTCAATAGATGAATTCTGCAGAAAATGTATATAATGTGTTACTGCTGAGCTACAAAACTATCTTGGGTTATCTTCACTTAAATGTAGGGATATAGGAGAGAGATTGCCACAATTCAGGCAGCATGAGCTTCAGGACAGACAAGATAATCTTAACTCAGGGACTTAAAAGTATAAAACAAGATTTCAAAAGCACCTTGGACAGACTACTGCTGGAAAATCAGAGCAGGCAAAGACATAGGCTAATGTAAGTAGACGGTGTTCTTTTGAGCCTGGAGGTCATTCGCACGATAAAAGATGGCAGGGGATCTACCTCACATATTTTACTGGACTTCTAAGTGAGGAAAGCATCCCATCAAGACTCCTCTTTTTGGAACGTAAAAAATTACCATTTAAATGTCCATGGCACTTGAGGAAAATGGCTTGGAGCGCACCAGCATAACGGAAATTATTTAACATATACAGAGCTGAAGAACCGTGCAGGAATTTTACTTCAATTGATTATAACTCATCTCCCTAATATTGCACTGTTTATGCAGCCCCACCAGCATTTCTGCAGTAATTTGAATAAACAGCACACAGTCCAACTGCTTACTCGCACGATTACTGCGGGGGGTTCAGTAGTCTGCATTTTTCCATATCTCTTATAAATCATAGAATGGTTACTGCACAGGAGGCGGCTATTCGGCCCATCGAGCAAATGCTGGCTCTCTGCAAGAGCACCTCAGTCAGTCCCACTCCCCTGCCCTTTCCCCGTAGCCCTGCAAATCCTTTTTCTTCAGGTATGTGATATATTCACAGAGCACAAGCACACACAGCTTCCAACATGGCAGGCAGCTCTCTCGGAAGCCTCCAGAAATCTACCTGGTTCTGTTTAATGATTAACTCTGCAATTGCAGTACACAATACGTCCACATCCACAGTGTGGAGCTACAAATATTACAAGCTTAGACATTACAAGGTACTTATCCAATTCCTTTTGAAAGCCACGATTGAGTCTGCCTCCACCACCCTTTCAGGCCGTGCATACCAGATCCTAACCACTCGCTGCGTGAAATGTTTTTCCTCCTGTCGCCTTTGATTCTTCTGCCAATCACCTTAAATCTGTGTCCTCTGGTTCTCGACCCTTTCGCCAATGGGAGAAGTCCCTCATCCCTGGAGCAATTCTTGTAAATCTTTTCTGCACCCTCTCCAAGGCCTTCACATCCTTCCTAAAGTGCGGTGCCCAGAATGGGACAGAGTATTCCCGTTGGGGCTGAACCAGTGTTTTCTAAAGGTTCATCATAACTTCCTTGCTTTTGTACTCTATGCCTCTATTTATGAAGCCCAGAATTCCGTATGCTTTTTTAACCGCTTTCTCAACCTGCCCTGCCACCTTCAGCGATTTGTGCACACATACCTCCAGGTCTCTGTTCCTGCACCCACTTTAGAATTGTACCCTTTAGTTTATATTGCCTCTCCTCGCTCTTCCTACCAAAATATATCACTTTCCACTTTTCTGCGTTAAATTTCATCTGCCACATATCTGCCCATTCCATCAGCCTGTCTATGTCTTCTTGAAGTTCTATCACTATCCTCCTCGTGTTCACTATACTTCCAAGTTTTGTGACATCTGCAAATTTTGAAATTGTGCCCTGTACACCCAAGTCGAAGACATTAATATATATCACGAAAAGCAGTGGTCCTCGTACCGACCCCTGGGCAAAAACTACTGTGTACCTTCCTCCAGTCCAAAAAACAACTGTTCACCACTACTCTCTGTTTCCTATCACTTTGTCGGTTTCATATCCATGCTGCCACTGTCCCTTTTATTCCATGGTCTTCAACTTTGCAGGCAAGCCTATTATGTGGCACTTTATCAAGCACCTTTTGGAAGTCCACGTACACCACATCAACCGCATTGACTCATCAACCCTCTCTGATACCTCATCAAAAAACCCGATCAAGTTAGTTAAACATGATTTGTCTTTAACAAATTCGAGCTGGCTTTCCTTAATTAATCCATACTTAACAAGTGACTTAATTTTGTCCCTGATTATTGTTTCTAAAAGCCTCCCCACTACCGAAGGTTAAATTGACTGGCCAGTAGTTGCTGGGTTTATCCTTACACACTTTTTTGAACAAATGCAGCCAACAGGCACCACCTCTCAGACCTTCATCCACTGACGTTCTTGGCTTCCATGCTGTCTCTTTCCCAAATCTCTTTCACTGCGAATGTTGGCTCCATGAAGCAGTTTCCCTTTTGCACCAAGAATCTCTACCTTGAACAACTGTTAACTTTCTATAAAGTCCGCTGAATTTTGTTCCAACAGCTGGGGAAACTCAAGCGCACTGGATAGGATACCAGAAATAAGTCACCAGACAGGCAATCCCCTCACCACCAGCATCCAATCTCCTTCTCAACATCTGCTTTTACACTGGATTAAGTCAGTGCTGCCACCTGGCACTCATGCAAAAGGAAGCAACCCCAAAGAAAAGTTTTGATCTGATCAAGGATCTACACGCAAAATGTTAACTTGCCTGTTCCCTCCACAGATACTATTCGACCTGCTGAGTACTTCTCGGATTTTGTGTTTTTGTCCTAAAGAAAGATTAACCAAGGCTAGCAACCAAGATGACCATTTTACATCAAACCTTCCCAGCAACCAGTTTATTTGGGGTAGTCGCTAGCTGCACAAGGCAACATGTGAGGAGCCAGCAGCAGAGGCTCAGATCTTGTGCCAATGTAAAACCAGCTTTACTCAGCTCTATTTTGTCAATATTGCTATGTTCATTATTCATTTGAATTTTCCTTTTTTTCCTATGCTCGAAATACATTAAACATACTTTCCCTCCTCCCTGCACCTTCAGTGTGCTGCAGTCAACGTTTATTTCTGCTCCAACTCATTCAATTCCAGGTCCTGAAAATTGTGGCAATCCCAATCATCAACATTTGACAGACAATTAAAAACACCAAGTCTGCCAACAAACTATTCTATTTACCTCATCTTCTATCCTAATCTAGTCAGTCTTGGTGATGTCCAGTGGTATGGACCATTAACCGAGGTTTCTCAAAAATAAGGTTACCCGGTTGTCTATTAATCACTTCAAAGCGCTGGAGAAGTACCACCAGCTCTGCCTCCGCAAGATCCTGCAAATCCACTGGGAGGACACACCAACGTCAGTGTTCTCGCTCAAGCCAACATCCCCAGCATCGAAGTACTGACCACCCTCGACCAGCTCCGTTGGGCGGGCCACATCGTCCTTATGCCAGACACGAGACTCCCGAAGCAAGCGCTCTACTCGGAACTCCTACATGGCAAGCGAGCCCCAGGTGGGCAGAGGAAACACTTCAAAGACATCCTCAAAGCCTCCTTGATAAAGTGTAACATCCCCACCGGCACCTGGGAATCCCTGGCCCAATGCCACCCAAAGTGGAGGAAGAGCATCCGGGAGGGCACTGAGCACCTAGAGTCTCGTCGCCAAGAGCATGTAGAAATCAAGCGCAGACAGCAGAAGGAGCGTGCGGCAAACCAGGCTCCCCACCCACCCTTTCCTTCAACCACTGTCTGCCCCACCTGTTAGAGACTGTAATTCCTGCATTGGACTGGAGCAGAGAACTCATTTTTTGAGTGGAAGCAAGTCTTCCTCGATTTCAAGGGACTGCCTATGAATCTACATCCTAGAACTATTAAGAATAATAATAGTGTATACTTTGACTCACTGTGATCAATACCCAGGAGATCCACTGAGTGCTTAAAATGGAAATAGTCAGAAAAAAATAATAAAGGTGCTCAATTAATTCTAAATTACTTGTGAATGTTTTATTATTAAAAGAGGCTCATGACAGAAAGACTTGTTCATGAAGACATTCACTGGAAGTCAAATCACAGCACTATAATTTCTCACCTTGATTGTTACAAATCTCAGACACAAAAAAAAATTAGTGAAATTACTTACACTGAAGCAAATGTCTGCAATCCGATAAAGAAAAAACAGCAAATAAAAAGACAAAAGACTCATTTTTATTCTATCCAAAAATTCTACTACAGATAAACATGCATACAGATTTCCACTCCGTGTTTGGGTATAAAAAGCACAGAAACAAACAATAGAAATGCAACTATTTATCGGAGCAATACACCTTAATTGGCATGTTTTGCAGTAAAGTCGCTAATATTACAATTCTACCAGTAATCCACCATATAAAAACAGAATTAAATTACATGAAGAGTAGCACTCCTACAGGTCCTGCTAGGCTTTTGAATGTGGGCAGCTTGAGCTGTTGTTGCATATTCCTGATTTTCTGCCATTTGATTTCAATATCCCAGAATTTCTTCGGCAAGTGATATAGCAAGTGGAGTAACGGACTCAGGGTTGTTTCTGTTGCTTATAGAAACATAGAAATCGTGAAAGAGTGCGGTTGGGAGCCCATTGAACCAGGTATTTCACACAAAGTCATAATTTAAAACCAGGCCCTCTGAAGGAGGCAGGGTAAATTATGCAATGCAGATAAACTAAACGCAAATTCTGAAAATCCTATAACAGAACAGTCAGCGTTGCAAAAAAACTATTGGTCCATCAGCAGCTGAAAAGCAAAGGATGGTCACAAAATGCATGGATCATTCATCAAAACTGCTGCCTGTTTTGAAGAAGGGTCTGCACTCAAAGCATCTATCTTTTCAGATACTGATGGACCGGAAGTGTATTTGCAGCATTTTCTGCTTTTATTTCAGGAATACGTTCTGCTTTTATATCAGGAAAAAAAGACAGATACTTTATATTTACAGTAACAGCTCCATCATTTTATCTTCTTACAAAACAGCAGAGTGCCCACTCACTCTTTGTAGACTGCAGTAACATTTCCCTTCATGTTTTCTGAAAAAAGAGAAAGCACCTTGCACCAAATGAGGTGCTTGATCAAATTGTTGCTATCAGGTAGTATTTTCCAATAGTGGATGATGTAATCTTTTCAGTCCAAATCAATTATATTGGCTCAGAGCATTCAGAGATTTATCTTCGAGTAATCCATTGAATGCTGCTGTATCATATACCACACAATATGTAATTTAAAAAAAAACTTGAGCAAGAGACAAATTTTGCACACAGAAAAAGAACAACTCAAAAGAAGAAACAATACATTAACCAGAGGGATATTTTGTGAGGCTGGGATGTTGAAATTTAATTTTCCATGCAGTAACAGAAACTGTACTGTAATGTCTCTTCTCTCCTCGATGAACAAGCAAAAAGCAAGGGGCCTAATTATTGCACTTGTTGAGTCTTGAAATCAGGTACCAGTGAAAAACAAACCATTTTCCAGTTTATAAATGAGATATAAATCACAGAAACAAGAGGGGGTACAGGAGTCTGACTTGAGTAGATGGAAGATGATTGCACACGTCAAACTGTATACAGTCCACGCTAATTAAAAGTGTAATTTATCTTCGGAATTACCCACACCACAAATTCATTTGTCCTATTAAGTACAAGGTTTAAGCAGGAAAACCTGCTGTAACATGCAAAATCTAAATTTCTAAAAAAAATGACAAAACACGACTGCAACAGCAGAACAAACCTGGATGGCAAAAACTGGACCGCTCTAGCAGAAAAAAACAACTTCAACACTAAACACAAGGCTGTGTTCATGACACCGAATCGCTGACCTGGATAGCATGCCACCAGGGCTGTAACACAATCAGGGGAATCAGGTGACTTTGAACGGTGAGCAAACTGCCTCATTGTGTGATAACCTCAAAGTGAAAAAAATCATAACTGGAGTTGTGAATTTGTGAAATAAACTACCAGCAAACACAATGAATATTTAATCTTTGATAAATCATTCAAGAGGGAGTGAGGAGTCTCTACTAGGATTGGGTGGAAGATGATAACACACAGCAAACGGTGTACATGCTGATTAAAAGTCTAATTTGCTGACAGAAAATAAATTGCTTCTAAATCGCCACATCACAAATTCATCTTCCCACTTCTTATACAAAATTTAAGAGAAAAACTACAACAAAAAAAAACAAGCGCTTTATAAAAGCTTTTGAAAATCTTAAGTGATCAGGCAATAGAATGTGTGCACTGAAACTGAAGGAATGGGGGGGGGGGGGGGGGGGGCGGAACCATATGTGAATAGAGGATACACACCAGGGATCTGTTCGATACGATGTTAGTGATCCAATGGGAAGACCAGAACAAATACCAAACACCCTAAGTCAACAATAGCTTGTGATACTGGGCCTGTCTGTTGGATAAACATGTCCTCTATGGGTATAAATGGATTTTGTGTTTTCCAACTCAGAATAGGTCAGTGTACAATCTTTAAAAAAAATTAAGTTGTATTTCTGATATGAAAGCTCATGGTAAAACTACAACACCTAGCATTTGTCCAATGCCTTTAATGGAGTAAATTGCTCAAGGTACTCCACTTCAGAGAGAATAAATGGGCGATGTTTCAACAATGTTCGATGTCCCAGCCTTGCCGATCGCTGGCTCATCGCCCATTTTTTGGATGGCGATTTTCCACTCGGCGACAGGCCAGCGATGGCAAATGGGCGATGCAAAAGGTCAGCGATGTGACACTTGCCCAAAGAATGGCCAGCAATGTGGAAGGCAAAAGCTTCCTAGCAACGGCCTTCTGCGCATGCGATTTTAATTTTTTTTTCCAGTTGACAGCATTTTGCGCGTTTCGGGAGGTCAGAGGTCAACCAAAAATTAAAATCGCATGCGCAGAAGGCCATTGCGGGGGGGAGAGAGAGAGAGGAGAGATAAAGGAAAGGGTTGTTGGAGTTGGAGGGAGGAGATTTGTAGAGTTTTGTTCAGTTTTTTGCCGTTGGAGAGCTGGAGATTTGGATAAAGTGTAGAGATGTCATCATCATCATCGTTCGAGAAAATGGATAAGGATCGGAAAAGGGAAAAGGCGTTTTCGGACGAGGCCAATGAGGCCCTCGTCAAGGAGGTCCACTCCAGGTGGGCAGAACTTACCCGGGGTGCTAAGGGTAAACCTCCTCCCCGGGTGTACAGGAAGCTGTGGTCTGAGATTGCAGACATCGTCTCCTCGGCATCCCAGGAGGTGAGGGGGCCCGACCAGTGCCGGAAGCGCTGGAACAGCCTTGTGGCGTTAGCTAGAGTAAGTACAGATTTTATATTGTATTGAAGAAGTTTGTAATTAACATTGTAATAGTAAATCTCCTGGATTGAAATAAATTTTGTAAATTCTTACATACATATGCATATATACATATGTAGATCCAAAACACGCTGATCTTTGTTATAATCGTGGATCTCATTTACATGTAACGTTTGAAGCTGTTGTTTTTCCATGAAACTACCATGTCAATTAGCTCATGCCATGCTCTTTTCACATTTGCAGAAGATGATATCTAACAGGAGGGCGCAGCGGAGGTGCACCGGAGGGGGCACTGCTTACATGCAAACTTTTAAGTGATCTGGAGGAGCGTGCAGCAGCGCTGGTGGGGACCACCAGTCGCTCGGCCACCAGCTGTGGTGTTGCGGGACCCTCCCATGAGTCACGCGAGTAATGTGTGAAACAGTTTTAAAGTAATGTAATATCATTTAATTAAAATGCAATGTGCGGATGATGTCATGTCATGTCATATCATGAATGCAGCCTTTGTGCTACTCTCAGGTTAACAACATAAGAACATAAGCAATAAGAACAGAGGATGGTCATCTGGCCAACTGTCCCCTTCTCTAAAACCCGTGTCCATCTGCGACTGATGCAGCCGCAGCAGGTTTTCTGGGCAGTTAAATCCATATGATACATTAATATGTAAAGTCTTGTCGGTAATGTGTACCCTTCTATTCGAATAAGCTCAATTGGGATTTGAAGGTCAACCAGAGGCGCAAGTGGAGACCACACAGGAGGAGGAGGAGGATACAACCGAGCCAGAGGAGGAGGAAGAAGAAATGGAGGAAGCCATAGAGGAGGATGAACCTGCGGCCAACATGGAAGTTGCTATTGCGACTGAAGAGGCACCAGGACCAAGCAGCATGCAGCCGGCAACGCCAAGGCACGTTATAGTACGCACGGCGACCCCACAGAAGTCGGGTCAGCGAGCTCAGCACTTGCCTGCAGTGGACGATCGGATAGGGGCCTTGAGCACCCTGTGCGAGGAGACGGTCGCGATAAATTGAGAGCATCTCCAGCGGTTCGCGCGGGAATTTCCCCGGGTGTCTGCTGCTCAAGCGGAGGCAATGCAGCAGGCGCTGGAGGAGTTGCATGGACAGACCGCCGCCACTAATGCACTGCGGTATGCGATGGTGGCTGAGCACGATGCTGCACCCGAAGGTGCCGTGATCGATCGAAGCACAACCCCCACATCACGCAAGCGAGTCAGGAGGAAGCAGTTCCTTCTGACTTGGAAGACGATGTCCCTGCCCGTGCTTCATCTTCCCCTCCAACACCCCCCCCCCCCCCCCCCCCCAACAGCCGATCACGCCACCATCACCCCCACCATGGCAGGAAGTCTCGCCATTGCCCGCTGCATTGTCTCGGTACCGGGGACCAAAATGGGCAGGTGGGGCTAGGACACGGGGTGGGTCCAGGATCTGGAGGGAAATGTGGCTGCAGGTAGAGAGGGGGGGGGGTGTTATTGTTGTTCATGTTTTTCTTGTTCTATTTTGTTACTGTTGGGGGGATGGTGGCTGGGCGGGGGGGGGGTTGTGTTTAAAATTGAAATTGTTAATAATAAAATGTTGTTGAATCTTACAATTGTTGTGCATTGTCTTTTAATAACGTATGTAAACTTAAAACATTAATGCAATTGTTGTACATTTAAATATAAAGAAGTATAAATGTGAGTAGATCTATCGATAAAAGGATGTTAAAAGCCCCTTGTTTTAGCAGCCTGCTCCCTTCCTCCGACGTTCAAAATGACATCCATAGTGCCGAGTTCTGTGAGGAAGGCCAGGAAAAAGCAACTATTCTCCAGCGATGTTCTCGGCGAGCTATCAGCCCGGCAATGTGCCGACGATGTGCCAAAAGTTGGGCTGGATGATGTGCGGGCGATCACCTCGGCGATCAGCTTGGCGATGTGAGGCGAAAGTCAGGGGGATCATTTTTCGGCAATGATCCAGCCCGAATTTCCAATTTTTTGTTAAAATGGGCAATGAAAGACCGTTTTGGGCGGTATACGGGTGATGTGAAGTGGGAAGTCTAGCCCATAGGTTTTGAAGAGGTTGTTAAGGCAGGGAGAGAAGTAGCAAGGCAAAGAAATTTAAGAGAGTAGAGTTTGAGAATCATCATCATAGGCAGTCTCTGAAAATCGAGGAAGACTTGCTTCCACTCTAAAAGCGAGTTCTTAGCGACTGAACAGTCCAATACGGGAATTACAGTCTCTGTCACAGGTGGGACAGACAGTCGAAGGAAAGGGTGCGTGGGACTGGTTTGCTGCACGCACCTTCCGCTGCCTGTGCTTGCTTTCTGCATTTTTTTTTTAAATCGTAGCCAATCTTTCCAATTCTTTGTCAGATCACAAACGCCGGAGGTCACCCTGCGCTAATGCGCTTAGCCAAAAGGCCGAGAGCCCAAGCACCGTTCCTGGAAGTACTGCAATACCAGGTTCGTGCCATGGAGGTGGATGGGTCAGCAACCCCACACACCTCCGTGGAGGTGGATGGGTCAAGCCACCCCACCCATCTCCTATTTCCAAAAAGCATAGGAGAACCACCTTCCTGATCCAGGGAGAACCACGTTGGGGTCATGGTTACTCCCCTGTCAGGTCAGTTACGCATGATCTTAGCCAAAAGGCATTGGCTTTCTGCATGCTCTAGGCGATGAGACTCGAGGTGCTCAGCGCCCTACCGGATGCTCTTCCTCCACTTAGGGCGGTCTTTGGCCAGGGACTCCCAGGTGTTGGTGGGAATGCTGCATTTTATCGAGGAGGCTTTGAGGGTGTCCTTGAAATGTTTCCTCAGCCCACCTTGGGCTCGCTTGCCATGTAGAAGTTCCAAGTAGAGCACTTGCTTTGGAAGTCTTGTGTCAGGCATGCGAATAATGTGGCCCGCCCAGCAGAGTTTGTCGAGTGTGGTCAGTATTTCAATGCTGGGGATGTTGGCTTGATCAAGGACGCCAACGTTGGTGCGTCTGTCCTCCCAGCGGATTTGCAGGATTTTGCGGAGATATTGTTGGTGGTATTTCTCCAGCGATTTGAGGTGTCCACTGTATATGGTTCTCGTCTCTGAGCCATACACGAGGGCGGGCATCACTAAAGCCCTGTAGATCATGAACTTGGTGGTAGATTTGAGGGCCTCATCTTCGAACATTCTTTTCCTCAGGCAGCGTTGGCGCACTGGAGGCGGTGTTGAATCTCATTGTCGATGTCTGCCCTTGCTGATAATAAGCTCCCGAGATATGGAAAGTGGTTCACGCTGTCCAGGGCTGCACCGTGGATCTTGATGACTGGGAGGCAGTGCTGTGTTGCGGGGTCAGGTTGGTGGAGGACCTTTGTCTTACGGATGTTTAGTGTAAGGCCCATGCTTTCGTACGATGCAGTGAATATGCTGACTCTTGACAGTTCTGCTAAGGATGGGAAAGTAGAGGGGTGTACAGGAGGCAAAAGTCAGAGGGCTGAAGAATATGAGCTAGGGTTGCAGAAGGAGAGAGCAGCAAGGCAGTGAAGTCATTTCAAAAATGAGGACAGGGATTTTGAATTCAATTTGCTGGAGAACAGAATGATGGGCAAGCAGGACTTGGTGTGGGACAGGATACACATCAGAGTTTTGGACAAGTTGGTGTTGGTGTAGGGTACAGCTCAGGAGGCCACTGAGGAAAGCATTTGAGAAGACAAATCCTGAGGTAACATAGTATGGATAAGTTGGCAGTGGAGATGGAACTAAGTGGCCTTGGTAATGGGTAGAAAATAGAATTTAAAGCTTACCTTCCAGTCAAACAGGACACCAAAACTGTGTACCAATTGGTGTGGCCTAAGCAAGCAGCAAGAAGGGGTGGAAATCTGGGGACAAGGTTACAGGGATCTTAGGCAGTTGCTGAGCAAGATGAATTCAATTATCTCAATCGTCTGATCTACGATTTGATGTCAATTTGGCAGTAGAGTTGATTGTGGAGTTGAATGTGGTGGTCGAAAGGTAAAGTTGTGCATCGTCAACATATATAAGAACATAAGAATTAGGAGGAGTAGGCCATTCGGCCCCTCGAACCTGCTCCGCCATTCACTAAGATCATGGCTGATCTGATCATGGACTCAGCTCCACTTTCCTGCACTATCCCCATATCCCTTGATTCCCTGAATATTCAAAAATCTACTGATCTCTGTCTTGAACATACTTAATGACTCAGCATCCATAGACCTCTAGGGGAGATAATTCCAAAGATTCACCACCCTCCGAGTGAAGAAATGTCTCCTCACCTCAGTCCTAAATGGCTGACCCCTTATTACGTGACCACTGTACCTGACATCTTCACGCACTTAGTTAATATAATATATATTAAAGCTGACTCCAAGCCTGAGACTAAGTGACAGCTGGAAGTATATTCCAGACTCGAACAGATTTTTAGGGTCCACATCTCAAACACAGTGATCACTGATTGGAATGTAATTAACAAAAGTCTAACCACCTCTCTTTGGCGTTCGATAGCATTACCATTGCCAAATTCCATTATCATCAACATCCTGAGGGTCACCATTAACCAGAAACTTAACTGGACCAGCCATATAAATGCTGTGGCTACAAGAGCAGGTCAGAGGCCGAGTATTCGGCAGCAAGTGACTCAGCTCCTGACATCCCAAAGTCTTTCCACCATCAACACTTGCCTGGATAAGTGCAGCTCCAACAACATCATCCAAGACAAGGCAGCCCGCTTGATTGGCACCCATCCACCACCTTCAACATTCACTCCCTCCACCACTGGTGCACCGTGGCTGCAGTGTGTACCAACGACAAGATGCACTGCAGCAACTCGCCAAAGCTTCTTTGGCAGCATCTCCCAAACCCACGACCTCTACTTCCTAGAAAGACAAGGGCAGCAGATGCATGGGAACACCACCACCACCTGAAATTCCTCTTGACTTGGAAATATATCGGCCGTTCCTTCATCGTGGCTGGGTCAAAATCCTGGAACTCCCTCCCTAACAGCACTGTGGGAATATCTTCACCACACGGACTGCAGTGGTTCAAGACAATGGCTCACCACCACTACCTCAAGGGCAATAGGGATGGGCAATAAATGCTGACCTTGCCAGTGATCCCCATATCCTGAGAATGAATTTTAAAAAATTAAAAAATCTTTTGTCACAACATTGTAAAGCATCCAACCTGTCAAATATTCTTAATGCAACTAATTTTCTTCTCTTCTGGAATGCATTTCGCAAATTCTCTCTACCTCTCCCATTTTTACCCTTTGGTTTCAGCTTCCATCTACCATTGAGGGGGCAGGAAGGCAACAACCGAACACTGACTAAGCATGGAATTATTGTCAGTGGACACAAGCAGAGCCCAGAGATAAAGCTTTGATTATGCCCCTGTCCCTCCCCCTGGAGACAGCGCAAAGCATTTCCTGGATCCCACAATGACAACTGAAACTAGAAGATAAGCGAGTGCCATCAAACCTGTCTCTCACCATGCCATACCATTGTGCAGTGGTGCACCAACACAACATCTCATGTCATTTTCAGAGGTGGATCATATGAACGTGAAAAGAAAAGACCATCAAGCCCCTCACGTCCAGACACAGTGAAAGAAAGACTTGCATTTATATAGCGCCTTTCATGACTTCAGGATGACCCAAAATGCTTTACAGCCAATGAGATTCTTTTGAAGTGCAGTCACTGTTGTAATGTAGGAAACGCAGCAGCCAATTTGCACATTGGTAATGACCAAATAATCCATTTAAGTGATGTTGGTTGAGAGATAAATATTGGCCAGGGCACCAGGGGGAATGTCCCTTACCTCAAAATAGAGCCACAGATCTCTTATGTGCACCTGAGGGGGCAGATGGGGACTTAGTTTAACGTCTCATCTGAAAGTGCAGCACTCCCTCAGTACCGCACTGAAATGCAAGCATGTGCATCATGAAGTGCAGTGCAACCATATACACCAATGAATCACCACTTAACCATGAAAATTCCTGAGAGGCGCAAAAAACCAGAAGGAATAGATTGCCATGTTGCCTTGCAAGATGTTTGCCTCCATGTATGACATGACATGGTGCAGCCATTTTGATGGTATAATGCTGGAACTAATGCACCCTAATTCACGTGTACCCGACATCTTCACGCACTTCGTTAACCCAGATTTCACTATTACAGTGACGTTATAACAATTTCATGGACAACAGTGCACCATCACTGCAGGCTTGTCAGTCTATAAAAACACTGGAAAAGATCACTAAAATTTCTCTTAATGTGAAAATCTGTTTTTTTAATCTTAATGGAGTAAAGGACACTTCATGAGCAAAAGCTCTGGACTATGCACATTTCAAAGAGGTCTATAATCTAGTTATAAATTATGCAGCTATATTACTGTATATAAAGTACAGAAATGGCAGAGAAGCTTTTCATCTCAGTTTTAATGAATCCCATTAAAAAGTTCAATAAAGCCTGAAATTTCAGGATTTCTATTCATTCAATTACTAATCCCATCAAAAGAACATGTTTCAGATGCAACCTGTCCACTAATTAGCAACAATGAACTAATCGAAACATCTATAATGGAAATTATCATGACTAGTCAACACTAACCATCAGGATTGTCACGGAAATTATTTTTACTTAAAACATCCACACTCCCCGTCCTCTCCCCAAATAATATAAAGCATTTCATAAATCCAGAACTGATCAGAAAAGGTTCATGTAGAGTACACCAAAATGTCAACTCATTGAAAATTCATTGTCCTAAAATCACAAATCTCATTTAATAGACCCTATTAAGAACCAAAACAACAATTTAAAACGTTGACATGTAAAATGCCTATATTCTCCTTTATTGAAGTGACTTGAAAGAAAACATAAAATGAATTCTACAGTAAACAGACTCTGAATTGCAAATCAATACCCAGGGAAAAAAGCCTTTGATATAAAGGAACATAACACTATAAAGCACCTTCAAGAGGTAAAAACCAGATGTAATCCAGAACTAACCGTGCAACTACGAAAGTAAACTGTGTGTATTCCACAAAATATTCAAGTGAAAATAATCCCATGCTGAAATCGTCATCGACTTAAGTTGTCATTTCAGAGAGGTCATGAGTAAATAGATATAAAGCAAATGCAAACAATTTAACAAAGGCAGAAGGAGCAGACACTATGAGGCCAAAATTGGTCAAATACATGGTCCGCACGTTTTTCAGCGGTCCGTGGACGGTGTGTCCTTTTTTTAAATCGCCCGGTAGCACTGGGGCTGTGGGTGGAAATTTCATTGAACATTTCTCGCCGGCAAGCCGAGCGAAGTGCAGCGGGCAGGGGCAGAGTGCAGCCGGCTGTGGTGGCGGGGGGGGGGGGGGGGCGGAAGAGATGGCTGTTTGGCGGGTGGGGGGGGGGGGGGGAAGGAGGAGGAGGAAGAAAGAGAGAGAGAGAGAGAGAGAGAGAGAGAGAGAGAGAGAGAGAGAGAGAGAGAGAGAGAGAGAGAGAGAGATGGTTTGGGAGGAGGGGGGTGGAAGAGATGGCTGTGGGGAGGGCTGGCTGTTTGGGGGGAGGGGGGGGAAGAGAAGAGATGGCTGGGGGGGGGGGGGTGGGAGAGATGGCTGGGGGGGTGGAAGAGGGAAGAGATGGCAATGGGGTGCGGGAGGGGCTGGGGGGGTGGGAGACACACTAACATTTTTTATAGTTAATTAATAAAGGAGCAAATACGGCTTTATTAGAACAAATAGGCAAGCATGAAAGCTCGGTGCCTCAATGCGAGGAGTATTCAGAAGCCAGGAGAGGGCTCTGAGCTAGTTAGAGTGGGTGAGAGCTCAGATGAACAGGACCTCAAGAAAGAATGCAAAAGGCAGGAGGCAACAGAGCAGAGTAGCACTGGGGTAAGTGTAAACCACAAGATGATATGAAGAGACAATATGTATGAATATAAAGGGGCTGCAGGAGGGGTCAAAACTAAAAATCATGGTTTAAAAACGAGTATTAAAACACTATCTAAACGCACGCAGCATTCGAAATTAAGTAAATGAGTTGACGGCACAAATCATTACAAATGGGTATGATTTGGTGGCCATTACAGAAACGTGGTTGCAGGGAGGCCAAGACTGGGAATTAAACATACAGGGGTATCTGACAATTCGGAAAGATAGACAAGAAGGGAAAGGAGGTGGGGAAGCTCTCTTAATAAAGGATGATATCAGGGCAGTTGTGAGAGACGATATTGGCTCTAATGAACATAATGTTGAATCATTGTGGGTGGAGATTAGAGATAGTAAGGGGAAAAAGTCACTGGTGGGTGTAGTTTATAGGCCCCCAAATAATAACTTCGCGGTGGGGCTGACAATAATCAAGGGAATAATGGAGGCATGGGAAAAAGGAACGGCAGTAATCATGGGGGATTTTAACCTACATATCAACTGGTCAAATCAAATTGCACGGGGTAGCCTGGAGGAGGAATTCATAGAATGCATACGGGATTGTTTCTTAGAACAGTATGTTACAGAACCTACAAGGGAGTAAGCTATCTTAGATCTGGTTCTGTGCAATGAGACAGGAATAATAAACGATCTCCCAGTAAAAGATCCTCTCGGAATGAGTGATCACAGTATGGTTGAATTTGTAATACAGATTGAGGGTGAGGAAGTAGTGTCTCAAACGAGCGTACTATGCTTAAACAAAGGGGACCACAGTGGGATGAGGGCAGAATTGGCTAAAGTAGACTGGGAACACAGACTAAATGGTGGCACAATTGAGGAACAGTGGAGGACTTTTAAGGAGCTCTTTCACAGTGCTCAACAAAAATATATTCCAGTGAAAAAGAAGGGCGGTAAGAAAAGGGATAACCAGCCGTGGATAACCAAGGAAATAAAGAAGAGTATCAAATTAAAAACCAATGCGTATAAGTTGGCCAAGGTTAGTGGGAAACTAGAAGATTTGGAAAATTTTAAACAACAGAAAAGAATGACTAAGAAAGCAATAAAGAAAGGAAAGATAGATTACGAAAGTAAACATGCACAAAATATAAAAACAGATAGTAAAAGCTTTTACTGATATATAAAACGGAAAAGAGTGACTAAAGTAAATGTTGGTCCCTTGGAAGATAAGAAGAGAGATTTAATAATGGGAAATGTGGAAATGGCTGTGAACATAAACAATTATTTTGCTTCGGTCTTCACAGTGGAAGACACAAAAACCATGCCAAAAATTGCTGGAATGTGGGAAGGGAGGACCTTGAGATAATCACTATCACTAGGGGGGTAGTGCTGGACAGGCTAATGGGACTCAAGGTAGACAAGTCCCCTGGTCCTGATGAAATGCATTCCAGGGTATTAAAAGGGATGGCAGAAGTTATAGCAGATGCATTCGTTATAATCTACCAAAATTCTCTGGACTCTGGGGAGGTACCAGCGGATTGGAAAGCAGCTAATGTAACGCCTCTGTTTAAAAAAGGGGGCAGACAAAAGACAGGTAACTATAGGCCGGTTAGTTTAACATCTGTAGTGGGGAAAATGCTTGAAGCTAGCATTAAGGAAGAAATAGCGGGACATCTAGATAGGAATAGTGCAATCAAGCAGACGCAACATGGATTCATGAAGGGGAAATTATGTTTAACTAATTTACTGGAATTCTTTGAGGATATAACGAGCATGGTGGATGGAGGTGTACTGATGGATCTGTTGTATTTAGATTTTCAAAAGGCATTCGATAAGGTGCCACACAAAAGGTTACTGCAGAAGAAGGTACGCGGAGTCAGAGGAAATGTATTAGCATGGATAGAGAATTGGCTGGCAAACAGAAAGCAGAGAGTCGGGATAAATGGGTCCTTTTCGGGTTGGAAATCGGTGGTGAGTGGTGTGCCACAGGGATCAGTGCTGGGACCACAACTGTTTACAATATACATAGATGACCTGGAAGAGGGGACAGAGTTAAGTGTAACAAAATTTGCAGATGACACAAAGATTAGTGGGAAAGCGGGTTGTGTAGAGGACAGAGAGAGGCTGCAAAGAGATTTAGATAGGTTAAGCGAATGGGTTCAGTTTGGGAGATGGAATACAATGTCGGAAAATGTGAGGTCATCCAGCTTGGGGAAATAAAACAGTAAAAGGGAATATTATTTGAATGGGGAGAAATTATAACATGCTGCGGTGCAGAGGGACCTGGGGGTCCTTGTACATGAATCCCAAAAAAGTTAAGTTTGCAGGTGCAGCAGGTAATCAGGAAGGCGAATGGAATGTTGGCCTTCATTGTGAGAGGGATGGAGTACAAAAGCAGGGAGGTCCTGCTGCAACTGTACAGGGTATTGGTGAGGCCGCACCTGGAGTACTGCGTGCTGTTTTGGTCACCTTACTTAAGGAAGGATACACTAGCTTTGGAGGGGGTACAGAGACGATTCACTAGGCTGATTCCGGAGATGAGGGGGTTACCTTATGATGATAGATTGAGTAGACTGGGTCTTTACTCGTTGGAGTTTAGAAGGATGAGGGGTGATCTTGTAGAAACATTTAAAATAATGAAAGGGATAGACAAGATAGAGGCAGAGAGGTTGTTTCCACTGGTCGGGGAGACTCGAACTATGGGGCACAGCCTCAAAATATGGGGGAGCCAATTTAAAACCGAGTTGAGAAGGAATTTCTTCTCCCAGAGGGTTGTGAATCTGTGGAATTCTCTGCACAAGGAAGCAGTTGAGGCTAGCTCACTGAATGTATTCAAATCACAGATAGATAGATTTTTAACCAATAAGGGAATTAAGGGTTACGGGGAGCGGGCGGGTAAGTGGAGCTGAGTCCACGGCCAGATCAGCCATGATCTTGTTGAATGGCGGAGCAGGCTCGAGGGGCTAGATGGCCTACTCCTGTTCCTAATTCTTATGTTCTTATTTATATTATTGTCTTACTACCAGACATTTAAAAATACATTAAACTGTGGAGAACTATAAGGATCAAACAAACCAGTCAGCTGTGTACATACCGTCCACTTAAGATCGACTTAAAAGCACCTTCTCCGGGACGATATGCAGCTCCAGTGGTATGTCAGTGGTAAATCACAAATTTTTCACTTTTGGATGGTATGTCGGAGGTCTGCATGGGCGGATGGTGTGCATACCGCCCAGCAGTATGTAGGTGTTTTTTGACGAAAATTGCATTTTTGGGCGGGACGCCAGCGGTATGACCACCAATTGCAGGCCCAAAAGGTTTAAAATTTAAGATAGGCCAACAGATGTATTTCTGTTGCTAACATAGAAATAATGATATTCCATATTGTCATCAAACTGACACATTTTCCTGCTGCTAACAGCTAATTAAAAGAAAATTGAACGAGTTAAAAACAGGCTGTTCTTATGTCAGTTGAATACTGCTGCCAACCACAACATACCATTAAAATTAGGGCTGAATCCCCCAATGACTCAACAAGTATATCCAATGAATAGCAGCCGTGTGGACCCATCCGGGTTCAATCCCTCGGTCTATTCTAGGGGAGGGAATTAGCCACAGTTCCCAGTACTGAACACTCTCCAGCAGCCCCCTGCTAGAAGTGCGAGTGCATCAGATAAGGACAGGATCAGGTTTAACTGTGCTAGCCTCCACTAAGCTCACAAACAATGGCCAGTGTGAGCTACCAGAAGGTACCCAATAACATCTGGAACCATATCAATAAGGAATCAGGGTGAACAGGAAGAGAAAGGTTTGTTGCAAATCGAAGTGTTCCACACATAAAAGATTTGTGTTGTTGAAGCAGAAATGTCTGGGGATGCACAATCAGTTCCGGGAGAAGAAATAGACCTGGTCATGAAGCTTTGCACTGTGCACATAAACATGGAAATGACAGTGTAAAGAGCAAATGTAGGTTTGACACACTCTAACTGTTTTACAGCTCTGGTTAACAAGCCTGTATGCAGCAACACAGAACAGCTCTGGTTCAGCCACAACAGGTTATGTATTTTAGTCAAAACACAAGAGATGGTCCACCTTTGAGGTTAAAAACATGTACAAGCAACTTGCCCAATTCACATATATTCGAGCAGACCTCTAATGTATGTTTGCAGGAACACTGCGGTGACATTCATGACATATATATCGATCACCACAAACTTTTATCAAAGTCTAATGGAAAGAAATGCTGCAATTAAAAAGGGGAACTAAACACCATTAGTGAAGTAATCCTTAAGCAATATCACTTACTTAATGACTCCAATTCTGCTCCTCTGGTTTATGATATTGTTTAGATACTACCTTGTGCTCAGTCCCATGTGTACAATGTTCTCTATGTATCAAAGTACTATCTGTCAAACTCACAAATTTAAATTTAGTTCAGTTTATACATAATGTCCAGAAAAAAATCTACATGTTTGAGAATTTAGCACTAGATTACCAAATAGCATCTAAATGCTTGAATATTTTTATAATTTCAGTACCATTATTTCTGCAGAATTAAGTATCATCTTGCCTCAACTGCTGCTATTATTGTATCTTTTGATCATTAAATATTTACACACATGCAACCTCTATTCTGCCAACGTGATCAATGTTTTCAAACAAAATTCTTTTAGAACAAATACAAAACTATTCAATGGATAATATGAAGTCGCCACATTTACCAACAGAAATCAGCATGAAAATACAGGCAGGAGAAATAACTTAATGATTACAGTAAATTAAATGAGTAAAAATACACACATTCTATGTAGTATGTTTTGTGGCAAACAGATTTCAATATAGACAAAGTGAAGTCATCCACTTTGAACCTAAAAAGGACAGAACAGAGTACTTTCTAAATGGTGAAAAGCTAGAGATCCAGAGAGACTTGGGGGATCCAGGCACATAGATCACTTAAATGTCATGAACAGGTACAGAGAATAATTTTTAAAAAGACTTATGGAATACTCGGCTTTATAACTAGAGGATGAGAATACAAGGGAGTACAAGTTTTGCTACAGCTATACAAAGCTCTGGTTTGATCACACCTGGATGATCATTGTGAGCAATTCTGGGCACCACACCTTCGGGGGGGGATATTGGCCTTGGCGGGAGAGCAGTGTTGATTTACCAGAATTATACCTGGACTCCAAGGGTTAAATTACAAGGAGAGAGATTATACAAACTAGGGTTGTATTCCCTGGAATTTATACGGTTAAGGGGTGATTTGATCTAAGTTTGCAGGATATTAAGGGGAACTGATAGGGTAGATAGAGATAAATTATTTCCGCTGTTTGTAGAGTCTAGGACTAGGGGGCATAGTCTAAAAATTAGAACCAGACCTTACAGGAGTGAAATTAGGAAACACTTCTACACACAAAGGGTGGTAGAAGTTTAGAACTCTCTTCTACAAATGCAACTGATGCGAAGTCAATTGTTAATTTTAAATCTGAGATTGATGGATTTTTATTAACTAAAGGTATTCAGGGTATACTGGGCAAAGGTGGGTATATGAAGTTAGGTCACAGATCAGCCATGATCCTGTTGAATGGCGTAAGAGGCTCGAGGAGCTAAATGGCTTACTCATGATTCTATGTTTCACTACAAATAATTGTCAGCATGAAACAGTATGCCTCAGATCTAAGAATAGGGATTCCTGACACTTTGATTTCATTAGGTGATAACTGGCTCTCATCCTCCGAGTTCTCAAAATACCCACACACAAAGCAAAACCAGCATGTTAGACATGTCTGCATAGCTACCTTTTCTAGTGCACCTGGACTTTCAGAAAGCACAAATTAATTTTAAAACTAATTGATTTAATAGGAGTTAAGTATGTTTGTAACATTCACCCTCCTTCACCCTTTATAGGATGCCAGTCTATTATTAATCTAGATTTTAAGTTATACTGTAATTATAATGATTTGAGGTTCCTGCAAGGTAAAACATTACCAACTGGCAATGTAACAAAAGCCTTTGTGTAGAACGTATATATACATTAGAACTCTGCTGAAAAATAGGCATCCAACAAAAACCTTTGCCATTTTCAACTTTAAAAATTTAACCGACTCTTAGCCAACATGTACGCTAGAGCACATGTATCTAATTGCAAAATTATGTTAATAAAGGAAATCCAAATTTGGAAAATCCTAAATAGTTCTCGGCATACAAAGAGCAACATTTTGCTGTGTTATTCAACACTGTCAAAGTTGAATTGATTAAACCCTCGTTATTGGCTGCTCCCTTCATGATTTAGCAAGTCCATCCAGTTGGTAGCTGAGTACTACAGACTAGAAAGGTCCCAGGTTCAAAACATGATCGCTGCCAAGTTAATGAATTTAAGCCACGCAAAATCAACCAGGTCTTGTTCACTCCAGCCATCCTCGCTGAAAGTGTACACTTGTGGACAATGAACGAGGGAAGGATCAGGCTCGGCTGAGATATTCCCCCTGTGGTTGAACAGCCTGCCAATATTCAGTGTTCAGGCTAGTATATGGATAATGGCCACTTGGGCAAGGTATTGATGGGCGAGGAGTGTCCAGAGAACCATACTCCAGTGTGGACTCAATTTTACTTTGGGAACATGGTAACATTCTGACAATAATCATCTCATATGCAAACATGACACCAATGGAGTTCATTTGAGGTTTAAATTATACAAAATACAATTTGAATCAAATATTCCTTAAATGAAAACTCCAGACTCCAAATAAATAATCAGAACTAATGTACTAATTTACATTTATTTCAGCTACAAAATAAACAACTATTTAAGTAGCTATTTTCTACTTACCTGAAAGCAGCCATTAAATGCTTTGGAACAGAGAAAGAGGGTGGTCTTTTGCCACACGTGATCATAGAATCATAGAATCCAACAGAAGGAAGCCATTTGGCCAGTCGTGCCTGTGCCAGCTATTTGAAAGAGCGATCCCCAGCCTTTTCCATATAATCTTACAAATTAGTTCCCTTCAAGTGCATGTCCAGTTGTCCTTTGAAAGTTGTTATGGAATCTGATTCTACCACACTTTCAGGTAATGTGTTCGAGATCTTCTTAACCATCTGTGTGAAGAAATTTCTCTTCAAACAGTGATCATCAAACTTCAAAACATCATCATCATAGGCAGTCCCTCGGACTTGCTTCCATTCTAAAAGTGAGTTCTCAGGTGACTGAACAGTCCAATACGGGAATTACAATCTCTGTCACAGGTGGGGCAGACAGTGGTTGAATGAAAGGGTGGGTGGGACTGGTTTGCCGCACGCTCCTTCCGCTGTCTGCCCTTGATTTCTGCATGCTCTCAGTGACGAGACTCGAGGTGCTCAGCACCCTCCCGGATGCTCTTCCTCCATTTTGGGCAGTCTTGAGCCAGGGATTCCTAGGTGCTGGTGAGGATGCTGCACTTTATCAAGGAGACTTTGAGGGTGTCCTTGAAATGCTTCCTCTGCCACCTGGGACTCGCTTGCCGTGTAAGAGTTCCGAGTAGAGCCACCATAGTCAGTATGTAGTGGATGAGCTCTTAAATTCACTTGCTTAGGGAGTCTCGTGTCAGGTTTGCGGACGATGTGATCCGCCCAACAGAGCTGGTCGAGCGTGGTCAGTGCTTCGATGCTGGCGTTGTTGGCCTGAACGAGAACACTGACGTTGGTGCGTCTTTCCTCCCAGTGGATTTGCAGGATCTTGCGGAGGCAGCATAAGTGATACTTCTCCAGCGCTTTAAGATATCTGCTGTATCTGGTCCACGTCTCTGAGCCATATAGGAGGGTGGGTATCCCTACTGCCCTGTAGACCATAAGCTTGGTACCAGATTGAAGGTTCTGGTCTTCAAACGCTGTCTTCCTCAGGCAACCGAAGGCTGCGCTGGCACACTGGAGGCAGTGTTGGACCTCGTCATCGATGTCTGCTCTTGCTGATTGTAGGCTCCCGAGGTATGGAAAATGGTCCACGTTGTCCAAAGCCGCGCCGTGGATTTTGATGACCAGGGAGCAGGACTGTGTGGCAGGGTCAGGTTAGTGGAGGACCTTTGTCTTATGGATGTTTAGTGTAAGGCCTATGCTTTCGTACGCCTTGGAGAAGGTGTTAACGATGGCTTGGAGTTTGGCCTCCGAGTGTGCGCAGACGCAAGCGGACTGTCGTTCGATGACGACCTTGGATCTAGCCTGGAGGCGGCGAAGGTTGATATACATTTTGTTACTGGCTCAATGATATGGACATCCAAATGTTCTGCATTTTAATCTGAGCTTTTCCTTTCAGGCAATACAAGATCACCCACAATGCAGAAAATCCACTTTCAAATGAGCTGCAAAATCCTAGTTTGCCAAAATTGTCCAATATTTGAAAAAAACCACTTGTATGTTGATTGCCGAGATTTTCCCATTCATTTTAGCCAGCAGTAGAAAGCCAGTATCTCAGGAGAAATCATCAAAAAGTAATCAATGACCATCAGTAAATCAAAAACATGTACGTCAAAATTTGAGGGGTTTTCTATGTAGATGAAATAATTAGCGGCAAGGCGTAGATACTGAAGGAGCGTTTTCTGTATTACATAGACGTTTGGACCTTAGGGCTTTCTTCCAAAATAACTAGTTATTTAAATTCCAAGACAGAGATTTAACAGTTCAATTCAACTACTTTAGTAACTCTCATTAGGTGCTTTAGCCTGCACTTTGGAGTAAAGATTATAGACCAATATTGAGCACAGCAAATGGTAACATCTCAAAATGTTTAGCAGCTCCCCGTTGGGTGCTTCATATCTTTCATACAGGTTTGGACCGCAAGAAGAACAAGGAGAGACAATATACAATTCTAACGGGGATGCTATGGGATACTGGGCTTCATAAAAGAGGCATAGAGTACCAAACCCAGGAAGTCATGATCAACCTGTCTAAAGCACTGGTTCGGCCCCAACTGGAGTAGTGTGTCCAATTCTGGGCACCGCACTTTAGGAAGGATGTGAAGGCCTTAGAGAGGGTGCAGAAAAGATTTACAAGAATGGTTCCAGGGATGAGGCACTTCAGCTATGTGGATAGACTGGAAAAGCTGGGGTTGTTCTCCTTCGAGCAGAGAAGGTTGAGAGGAGATTTAATGGAGGTGTTCAAAATCATGAGGGGTCTGGACAGAGCGGAAGGGTCGAGAACCAGAGGAAACAGATTTAAGTTAATTGGCAGAAGAACCAAAGGCGACGTGAGGACAAACCTTTTTACGCAGCAAGGTGATGAGGATCTGGAATACACTGCCTCAGAGTGGTGGAGGCAGATTCAATAGCGAGTTTCAAGAGAGGATTGGATAAGTAGCTGAAGGGAAAAATTTGCAGGTCTACGGGGAGAGGGCCGGGGGGGTGAGACGAGTTGAAGTGCTCTTGCAGAGGGCTCGACGGACCAAATGGCCTTCTTCTGTACTGTAACCATTCTACGATTCTATGAATAGTCATTGAAATTAGTAGTTAAAGTGGTCCAATGTGATTGTGGAAAGCTGATGTTCACTGCAAGAAAGAGTTAATCAATTCCAGCTTATAGACTCTTTAAGGGCAAACCAGGTGCAGAAAAAAAGATCCTGAAATATTAATCAATGTTTGAGCACTTCTCATTTGCTCAAAGTCATGAAATAAATTTGTAATTTTACTTCCTTAAACTAAATTTACTATCCTCTGCTTTCAGGTGTAGAAAATAATTGATTACCTAAAACTAACCAGCAACATTTTAGGTTAAAAACCAAGTCAATTTCATGGTGTTAAATTTCAGCGATCACAAAATGCACAGTTCCAGTAATAACTTAAGAGTTCATTTTTCCTGTGAAAATTAAAATCTGATGGCAATGTTGTTAAAAATCAAAGTATTTAAAATGTACAAAATTTAAGGTTTTACTGTACACAAAGTTTGGAAGAGCAGCTTCAAAATTCTGAGAATACTCAGTAAGTATTCCACAGTGAGGTTACAGCAACCATGAGTGATGTTTGAATCAGAACTGCTCAAGCATTTCATTTAAATATTATAATGTTCATAATATACAACTGCCTAAATCTTTGAGAACATAATCAAAATTATTATGGGCACCACATGCGTAGTGACAGAAGAAATGTTGCTGTATTTTACATTTGTAATTCTTCGGTTGATATTTGATTTGAATGTTTAGTTTTCAAAATGGATGCCAGTTATTCAATCACAGGAGACCAAATAATCACATGATCATCTCCATATATCCTCATCACATAATCTTGGAACAAGGTGCTTTCTAATTTTCTTTTTAATCCCAGAAACCAATCGTTATGCCTCAATATTTTTTTTTACACATTTTAAATTTCTTTAGAATTCAGAATACCAGAACCTGACATCTGTAAGAGGCAAATGATGTTACAACCACAGACCGATGACAATTCTTTTCAAATGTTATACTTTCTATAAATAAAAGCAAAAATGGATAAACATTCATCTTTATTTATGGCAGATGACTATAATAGTTCTCCAAGGTTTAAACTGGACTAGTGTAGCATCCTTTGGGGAATATCATTTCCTTATTTTTTTCTTATAAATGCCTTCATAAAATGAGATACAGTTTGCTTGGAATAGGTTTAAAAGGTCAGTACTTGTTTTTTTTTAAAAAGCTCAGAACTTACAGCCAACTTATTTCAGAGGTTTTTACTTATATACTGTTGCACTGAAAAAACAATTAATAGATTCCCTCTAGGCTTTGCTAATGTAAATTTTACAACCTTCACTTCCTTTCCTATTATTATATATGAAGATAGACTGCTTGCCCACTTGCCACACAAACAGATTTGATAAATACCATTTCTCTCAACTGGCATTCAAATATTTCTACGGGTGAGTGAGGTTTAAATTTGAAGGCAGAGTAAAAATACAGTTTATTCTTCTACCATTCATTCATGTCTTCAAATGGCACCTCTTCAGACACAGTGAATTTTACCTTGCTGCAGTTTAAATGTCATAACTGAAGCAACACAAATAATTCACATTAACAATGTCATGTTAGCTTTAAACCAATATGGAAAAAAATTACTGTTAAAATAAAATCGAAAGAGTGTTTTATCTAAAGTGCCACAATATTTTCTTTTGTAAGTGTACTCAAATCAGTGCATAAAATTTTAAAAGATTCAATTCCAGGAGTAGAATCTTAAAACAGAGCTCAAGTTGTCTAAGGTTGCCCAAGAACATTCCTCATTCTGGACTATCAGTCACTGCTGTGTCAGTCTGTTGTGCTATTTTATAATGATATACAAAGTAGTAAAAAACTAAATGTGCACTTTCAAAGCAGATTCACTTGGGTTCGAAGGCTCAGTTTGATATTATTTGAAATGGCCCAAAGAGAATGTTTGATACCTTGTCATTCACATTATGTGCTTTATCAGAACTACAAGAAGTGATGTGCACAGTGAAGTTCGTGACACCATGACATGAATGCTTCATGATCTCATTTCGCACTACAAATCATGAAAATTTACTAAAAAAAACATCTGTGCTGCTGATATACACATTACTCACAACTGTGTCTGGTGGTCAACACGATGAAGCTTCAACTGGGTGTATTTAACAAATTGTTCTGGGAATTTAGGCTGTTTTGAAAACTGCTAAAAATACAGAAACACACCTGAACTGCTAAAAATACAGAAACACACCTGAACTGCTTCCCAGGTAGGTGCTCATGGCTCAGTTAAATATTATTTTGTAACCTGGATTTATTCCCCAGGTAAATAAAAGCTTCAGCGCTTTGATACATTTTCTGCAAGAGTTACTTCATGTTTATTGACTTGGGTTACTGCAGACTTGTTGACTTATGAATGCGATTTCGTGAGATCAGTGACATTTTGGGCAATTAAGTTTTTTTAAAAAGGTCTAGTCTTTAAATGAGGGAGAACATCTGCTTGGCTCAGTTTCACTGAATCAACTAAATTTAAATCGGTCCAGGTCAGGCCCATGTTATCCTAGCATCTATTCTCTGAAGCTTTAAAATGCTGTTCACATGGAAGTTAAACAAAGAGCTTAGAAGTAATTTATAAGCTTGTAATAACAGAAGTTTAGCATTTATTCATTTGAAGAACAACTAATGAAATGATCTTTTAACTGCCACCGCAAAATGGATGATTCATCTCATTTGTCGTTCACTGACAATAGCTAGCATTACCATGACCCCCAATTCAGAAGGAGGTGTGTTAACAGTCAAAACTGTGGATGCTGTAAAAGCCAACAAATTACTTTTTATAAAACTTCATCAGAAATGGCAGTGTCTGCCATTTGCCAAAAGTGTCCCTTCTGTGAAATTCTTATTTGTGGAGCTAAAGGTGGCCTCAAGGTGCTACATTTTAAAGCTGCAGTATTGTATTCCTACTAAGAGCTCCCAAAGAGAATTGTGATGTAAATCAAGACTAACACTGAGTACTCAGTGTCAAAAATAGCTTCAGTTAGATCATTCTTTTTCAAAAAGCGTTTTCTGTTGCCTCCTTTGCTAAATGTTGCAAAAGTGGAATAGCAGAAATGCAAGGAACGTTTTTTAGTTGATGTATTTTTCTAAATTTGTCCAAGGTATTGTTATACTTTAGTGCTCTCTATTAAAAAGAAATGCAGCAGTTATAAAGGAGATAACACAAGTAATTTTAAAAGTCTGTTGATTGAAACGCTCTCTCCTGTAAACATACACAAGTCAGAGTATTGTGCATCAAATTCATATTTCACTCCACACTTGTATTTGCAGTAAAGTACTATTTCTAAAAAATAAAAGCTACAGCTGATGTTATATGGAAGAATTGGTCCCAGGTCTTGAGCAATATGTTGTTATAAGCACGTCATTACTATAAATCCATTTTAGTCAAATGTACACAAATTCTTTCTGATCCTTGCTTCCTGTGGACTATTGCACAGCTGGTGTAAACATACCATAGTCCAACACATCAAAACAGAAAGGGAAGAAAATACACAAATAGAAGCAAGATGTTTTACAGTGTGCTCAACCAATAGAGACTAAACTCGTTTTACAGCAGTAATTAGGAGCTTGCTGTTGTCGTCTTATTGTGGTATTTTATTCTGGTCACTGGGGAATGAGGAAACAAAGATAACAGAGGAAATTGTGCACTGTATATTCAGATCCTGCTGTAATCTCAGACACACTTAAGAGTTGAAGCTTAGAAACATGAAACAAAACTCAAGCAAACACGCTAATGCATAAACCCACTAAAACAAACAGACCAAGTCGTTAAAATTTGTCACTGAAGACCACTCGCTGATGCATCACTTTCAACAGCCATAGAAAACACTAATGTAATCCTAGCCAATTCTATCATGCAGTCAGATCGAATGACATTCCTCGAGCTGCCTGCCAAGCACCGATTGCCAAAGTACAATAATCACTCAAGTACTCTAGGTTTCGGAAGCTTTTCTATCAATAGTTCCAGAGTAGTGTTTTTTTTGTGTGTGTATACAAAACAGTCTTTTTCTTCTTTTTAATTTTCTCTTTGTGTATAATTAATACTGCTGGGTGGCTGACGAGACACGCTGTGCTCCGGAGTGATCGGAGACACATGTGCAACACAGTAGCATGGAGATAACAATGAGACAAAGGCAATAAAGCTTTTTGATTCCTCCACAAAACAAACCTTCTACATTAACAGGTCAAGCAGGTCCTATTTTCATGGCCAGTGTTTGCTAGATCTAAGGTATTGTGTAAACACATGATAAAAAGCTAATCACATACTTTGTACAGTTACCAGACAAAAACATAAAAGACATTCCACTTCCAGACACTCCCACACAAGTTCTACCACATTAGAAAAATAGTGATAAAAGAGCTAACTGAAAGGAAAAGGTTTTTGTTGCAGCTTTCATTTTTTTTCATGCCAGCCCTTCCTCTCAGCCTAGTCTGTACAATCTGTTAATCTTCAAAATTCCTTGAGGTGACAGCAACAACTTTACCGCAATTCTAGCAGCTGTTCAGCTGACCCCAGTGGACCTTCTCCGTGGCCTGGGCCTAATCCAACAACCAGGCTAAACAATGTCAGCGCTGCTGTATCCGTTAACAGCCACAGCCCATGGAGAGAAGGCACTTGCTAACAAAGAGGCCTGCTGCTTTGCTTCTCAGTCAAGCTTGGCCAGGACAGAGCTGCCAAGTTAAAAAGAGCACACCGTTGTACATGTACAGCAAAGGAAATCAGAGCTGAATGGTTACCGGAGTCAGTGCAGATTGTGGTTTCTTTCACACTCTACGCTCAGCTGTGCTGCAGACACCCCACATGCCTGACGTAGTCTTCTTTATCCAGACACCAGTGAAGGAGAACAAACCTCCAACAACAAGCACCAGGAAAAACCAGGACTGGAGTCATACACACAAAGGAGCTGGATTGTGATTGATGACTGTTCTTAATGGCATGGTCAGCCAGAAAATGCATCAGCAAGCAAGATATTAGAGACAGTATCCCTGGAGTCATCTGCATCTCAGATCCATAGCTATTGTGTGGAATATTAATGCACTGCTCAGATGAACATACGCAGATCAAAAAAGGATCGGGAGGGGGAAAGAACTGTTTGTCAAGTGTATTTTGACAATTCAAAGCAGCAGAGCTAGCCTACGTTTCTGTGCTGTTAGACTGAACAAGGACATGTTTAAATGGCAGCTAATTAAAACATAATGTCTCCAAAATTCATGTTATGACGATAAATGAAAGACACACAAAATAATTTTTTATCAGGATAGCTTATCAACAGTTATGCCTCTCTCGCTCTGAAAGCATGACAGATCAATAAAAATTGAACACCACGTAGCTTTAGCCTGCTGCGCTGCGAGACACACTGTACATTAGCCTCTCAATAAGAGGTGCCTCATGGGAAAAATGCTGCTTGAAAATAAGCTCCATAACCAAGTGGCTTTGTAAGTGTTCCACACCTGTCATCGATGAAATCAATCCCAAACTCTCACAACCACAGCAGCAGGCATGCTATTTTCAACCCTGAATTAATCAAAGACAATTTTTCTAATCAACTATGGATGTACATGGGGAATAAGAAAACGGCAATGAATACTATTACTCCCAACAACAAAGCATTCATTCATTCTGGAGTACTATGATTGAAGCTCACTGGAGAGGGGAACACAAAATTTTCCAAAGTAGTTTGTGTTGGGTTTTTAAATAACCTTACACCAGGTCAATAAACAGAACCACTTGACTAAATTAGCATTAATATACTTTGTTTCTAACCACTTAGTTTCCCATTGTTTGAACCATTATATTTTAAAAGCAGGGTTTGAGAAGATATTCTTCAGCTCGACACTGCAACAGCCATATTGAGCTGTGCAGCTGTGTTTAGTACGCTGGGCGCTACAACAGCCATTGAAATCAATATTAATATATATATTAACCCTTTACCATAAATAAGTGATAACAAATCTTTAACTATTGAGTTTAATTGATTCTGCATTCCAAAGATCTGAATTCAAGTCACTTCTCACGAGCAAGACATAAAACAGTGACAACACACAAGCTATTGAAGGATAAAGGACCATTTACACCAGTGAAGATGATTTTAAAATCTCACCTATTGCATGGATAGGCCTGTATGATGTTGCAATTTATTCACATGGGAAATGGAGTATATATTTTTATTTAAACATGTTACATTATCACATGTTCCAATTAACAAACGTCACAGCTCCAGATAAACGGCCACATACCTGATCTAATCCCTGCATTTTATTAGACCCAACTAGTCTCAATCACCCCTGGTGCGTAAGATTTGTTTCAAGTGGGACATGTTTTTTCAATTATTTAATGCTCAGCAGACTGAATATCAACTATTTACTGGCATGCTCCATGTTTACGGGGGTTGGAAGAGAAGCAAGCATTTTCTATTTGGTTATGTTGAATTAAGAGTTATAAAATTCTGATCCAAGTGTAACAATCCTTCAGCAAATTAGCTAAGCATTTATCTATACTCCACTGTACTAAATTCATTTGTGCAAGAGTCCAAGACTGCCAAAATTCATCCACGTAGGTGAGGTATCATAGAAACATAGGAAATAGGTGCAGGAGTAGGCCATTCGGCCCTTCGAGCCTGCACCACCATTCAATATGATCATGGCTGACATCAGCCTCGGTTTAGTGGTAGCACTCTCGCCTTTGAATCAGTAGGTTGTGGGTTCAAGCCTCAGTCCGGAGACTTAAGCACAAATTCCAGACTCACACTTCTGCACAGTATTGAGAGAGCGCTGCATTGTCAGAGCCATTGTCTTTCAATTGAAACATCAAACCGAGACCCGTCTGCTCTCACAGGTGGATGTAAAAGATCCCATGGCAATAACTTGAAGTAGAGTGTTCTTCTGGTGTCCTGGCCAATATTCATCTTTCAACCAACTTCACTAAAAAAAGATTATCTGGTCATGAATCTCATTGCTGTTATGGGATCTTGGCTGCTGTGTTTCTCTGTATTACACAGTTCAAAATTGGCTGTAAAGCGCTTTAGTACATTCTGAGGTTGTGAAAAGCACTATCTAAATGCAAGTCCTTTCCTTTCCTTTATTGCAGATGTGTGTCAGCAGAGACCAATAACAGACAGTGTATTACTAAGTCATTTCAGGCTTTGCTAAAAGCACAATACAATTTTCTATTAAACAGCTGCAGTGTAGTGTTTCTGAGCTAGTTATTTAGTTATTTAATATGCATTATACAGTATCGACACATATCTGTGGCTACAGTGGAAGCACAAACACTGCTTTCAGTGATAAAGAATCCAGCTCTGGGTTTCACTGTAGCTTCCATTTATCACACAACCCTGTCATGTTGAGCACCATTAACAGATAATGAAAGGAGACAACGGGTGCAGTTACAAGCAAAGCACTCTGCATTCTACAGGCCTAAGCATGTAGCCAGGGGAGCTGACAGCCTCAGCTGAATATCGTAGACACTTAACAATCTCTGTAACTGAAACAATAAAACTTTACTTCTCCTGAAATCAAAACACCTTTTGTTTGAGCAGTAACAGTGGGCATTGTGCTATGGGATGGCCCCAGAGAATGAAAGATAAGCAAGAGTAGTAGAGCTAGTTTAGTCACCGATTAAATCAGACAGTTACGTTCTATTTTAACTCACAATCTAAAACCCGCTGAAGTCTGCTAGAATATACATTTAAAAAACACCGGAGATTCAAGGGAATCAATGAGCTTTGAAAGAACACAGGAAGACAGATGGCTCACTCAGTGGAGCATTGTAGGTAAATGAGAAGTGGGGACCACATGGATGACTGAGCTACATAACTCAGGAGTCTGGCTAGACACTGAAGAGATGGCCCCTGATGCCCTCAGATATCTTGTAACTTCATTTGATAAATTCAGCAAGGGTATACGTCCAAGATTCAAGAAAGACGAGGTAAAATGCACCAACCACCAGCTGTATCCAAACAGCATGAAAGCCAACATAGTCACTCAAGATTCCAGTTAATAAGATAATGTTTACAAATTACAGAAAAGATTAACAACCCTTCCCATTGTTTCCATGATTGATTTTCATGCTACTGAGCAACTCTGATTCAATGGCATTTTAAAATGAGGCAATACTCCCTTTTGTCAACCTACACCAGCAGGATTTTGAGTATTAAATTAAAACATACAAAGTCTTTCATATATTTAAGCCTTCCACAATTTTACATTTTTAATCTCATGAAAACATACCAAATACCTACAGAACTCAATTAGCATCCTACAAAGCATGCAATAAACTACTTGAATGTGAAAACAATTAAAAGTATTGTTATACTAATGTGATTTTTGATAGTCTTGATCAACAGCATAGGTAAGCTGCCAAAATGCAACAATGCCTCAGTTACATCGTTTCAAGGAAAGAACAGCTTAAGTTTCTTGAAACTGAGACACAGTGAGTCTATCAGTCTCGTCGCTTGACCCTTTTAAAAAAAAAACAAAAGCAAATCTGGCTTTTGTTTGTTTTATATACAATCACAACTTTAAAGAAAATAGTAAAATAGATTAAAACATTGAGTTATTTAATAGAAAGTAGTTCATAGTTTTAGAATCATTAAATGAACTCTGACCAGCACAAGAAAGCCAAAGGAAGTGTGACTGCCAAATATTTCCTTTAGACTTTCTATCAATTCAAGCTGATTTTCCCTCTTCCTCAAAAAGGGCTTAGAATTTCGAGCGAGACAAAGCGCTACATTTGATCATTATGCAATTAAACCATTATACAAGTCTGACCTTCTGTCGGACTCAGAACAGCGATCGTTGTTATCTACCATCAGGACTTCAGAAAATCAGCGTACGTTTGCCATAAAAAAAAATCCAAATGAAAAATAATTTGTTAACGTAGTTCAAATGTAGTGCATCGAAAGGCACTTTTATACAGCAGGCTTGCAGCCACCAGCAGACACTCAAGCCTTCCTCTCCATACTTCCTGCACTCCACAGTATAAATTCCCCCGTGCTCATGGAACCAACAGTATCACAGACCCACAAGCAATCTGTCTACAATGTGCCATTAGATTTCATGAAAGTAAATTTGTGGATCTGGTCTCGCAGATATCTACTGACTCAGCAACTGAGTATCTGTATTCCATAGCGAAACCCAGCATCACCAACACAAGAACCTTTCAAGGGTTGGTTAATTAGCACCAATTTCAAAAGCAGAAATTAAGAAAATAAATTTACTAACCCTAATTATAAATACCAATGCAGTCCATTGAAAGATACATCTTGCATTTATATTGCCCCATTTACATCGCAAAATGCATCACAGCCAGTGAGTTACTTTTGAACTATAGTCACTCATGTATAAAGTGCAGTCCCAGAAACAGCAATGTCATGTAAACTGATACTTTGGGGCAGTATTGAGGGAGTGCTGCATTGTTGGAGGTGCCATGTTTTGGTTGAGATGTTAAACGAGACCCCATCGAGATAAATGACCAAATAATAGCTTGGCGCTATTAGTTGTGGGATAAATGTTGTCCAGCACACCAGAATTCCGCTGCTCTTCTCCAAATGTTGAATAATTTATTTTATTTGTTCTTAGAATGTGGGCAAACGTGGCAACGTCGCATTTATTGCCCTGAGGTGGTGGTAGTGGCCATTCTTGAACCGCTGCAATCCCGGTGGTAATGGCAAGGTAGAGAATTCCAGGACACTGACCTGCCGACAATTTAGGTACAGTGACTGACTGTGTGTGACTTGGAGGGAAACTTGGCCATGATGATGTTCCAACGACATTGCTGATCTTGTATTTCTTACTGGTAGAGGTCACTGGCGAGGGAGGTGCTGTTGAATTACACTTGAGTTGACGCAGTGCACCCTGTCGATAGACCACAATGCAATGGTGGTGCAGCAAGTGAACATTAAATCCAGTGCCTAGAGTGCCAATCAAGCCAACTACTCTGCCTTGCATAACACTGGGCTTCTGTTGTTGCAGCCACACCCATCCAGGCACACGGTAAGTATTCCACCATTGTACCGACTTGAGCCTTGTAGATAATGGTGATGTTTTAAGGGGTCTGGTGATGAATGAGCCATTCGTCGCAGAGTACCAGTGTTGGCATGTTAATCTTTTGGTCAGTGATGACCACCCCCTGAATAGATGGATGGGGTCTCGGTTTAACATCTCAATCAAAAAATGGCACACCTGATAGTGCAGCACTCCCTCAATACTGCCCTGAAGTATCAGTTTACATTACATGCTCGAGTCTCTGGAGTGGGGCTTGAATCCATGAATTTCTGCCTTGGAGGCAAGAGAGCAACTGGTGAGATAAGGCTGACACTTTAGGTAGATATAGTAGCAATGGAGCTAGCTGACAACACCACATATATTCATCAGGTTGTATAGTTTACCCATACATCATTACATTTCACCGAAGCCAGCATCATGGATTGATGGGCAACCAATACTGATAAAATGCAGTATGCAATTCTGCACCGAATAGGACAGTTGAAACAAATCAAACAATGCTGAGCCAACTCATTCACTTAAAACAATGGATATAGTATACTGCACAGATAGATTACAATACCTGCAATGTTAGGCCTGATGCAAATTATTAGTCAGGGTAGCTATGCAGCAGTCCACATTGCATTAAATAAAGTATGATGAAATTTATAAAACTATGTTTATGTACTGCATGTTTCAGTGGATACTTACTATTACAGAACAGAGGTGAATGATTTAGTTATAAAACTGGAGGAAACAGTGTCGATGTAGGGCTTGGCTCATGACAACAGCTACACTAGTTTAGCCTTGGATTCCAACCTGCTACAAATAAAGGATTGAAACAACTTGGCTCAAGTGTTCTGCCCTTTAGCATTTATGTTCTCTGTGCACTGTTGGGAGGAGGAAGCTCTCTATATTTTACAGAGATAGAAATTATACTCTACAGGCTGAATGTAGATTAATATTTTATTAAAATAAATAAAACAATGCTACAGCACTCCCTAATATAAAACTAAATGCAACCTTTGGCGCCTACTGGAGGCGTAGAAATGCTGCCTCCAGTCTCGGAAACAACTAAACTAATTTAGATCATATCCTTTTGGGATTTATAATGAAGCAGCAACAAATTTTGTTTTCTATGTATTATAATTTGCTGTGTGAAAATCCAAGATCGTATTTACAGAATTAAAAGAAAATCAATAAGGTATGTTTAATAACAAAATCTGCTGATAAAAATATCCAGTTACTTCTATTTCACTGCCTCATTACCTATCAATTAAACACAGCTAAAATTAAACCCTTGCATACTCCCATCTGTGAACACAATCTAAATTCAAGTCACCTAAGAAAACACTGAACAGAAGAATAATGCTGGTGTCAAGTAAAAAGGGTAAAGTAATTACCATTATCAAAAACCACATTCGTGATTCAACTTACAAATAGAAAAACAAGAGCAAAACATGATGGATTTTTTAAAAATTAAAAGATAAAAATGCGTGCAAGGAGAATGCTTACATAGTAAAATTATTGAAGAAAATCTATTTATACAACTGCAAGAAAAACAATCATAATGTGTGCTCATTTTTAGACTTCAGTAAGAAGGAACTTAAAATTAGATACATTTCATGCAGACAACCATCTTAATAAGGATTGTGAATCTTTGGAATTCTCTACCCCAAAGGGCAGTGGATGCTGAATCGTTGAGCATATTCAAGGCTGAGATATAGATTTTTGGACTCTAGGGGAATCAAGGGATATGGGGATCGGGCGGGATAGTGGCATTGAGGTCGAAGATTAGCCTTGATCCTATTGAATGGCGGAACAGGCTCGAGGAAGCGTATGGCCTACTCCTGTTCCTAATTCTTATGTTCTTACGTTCTTAATCCCAACACTTCAAAAAAACATAAAGATGGCTTCCTTAATGGTTCAGTAGATAAATACACCTTCTGTTACAATACTAAAGCATGCAGACCAGGAAACTCTCAGGTTCGATTCCCTGGCCTGTACAGAGGTAGCTGGTTTTACCCAGAAGCATTGGCGGCGTGCCACTATATATATCCTCTGTGACCCCAGACTAAGGTGATGGTGGTGTGAAGTGAGCAACAGCCAGGACTCTCATGATCGCAATCCACAAACTTGCTACAATGACCGCATGTGGATCTCAAGAGAAGGCAGTACTGGGTTTGACGGTGATGCTGCTCATAGATGAGCAGCCTGTTGGCATACTCAGTCTCTGGCCTCAACGTGCTTGGACAAGGTACCAAAGAGCTGCTGGCTCTTGTGGAACTGTACCTCAGTTCTTCACAAAAAGGGAAATGGGAGAGAAAATTAAAAATAATTAGAAAAAAAAAGAGACAATGCGAACATAAACCCATCTTTACGTCCCTCAATGGTTCAGCTAACTAGCTACGGTTATAAGTAGTTGAGCCACACGTAATCGACTGGTCTCTGGTTCCCACCTCATTCTGTGCTATAATTGTGGTTATTAATCAGATTGACTCAACAGTCAGGGGGAAATCAGATAGGGTTCCTGCTCCTGATCACTGATCACTATCCAGTGACCCCTGCTGAAAGTGCGTGTTTGGTTGTAAGAGTGTCAGGTGGGTTTCGCTGTTGTCATCCAGTGGCAGGCTAGCCTGCCAAAAAATGCTATGGTAAAAAATGTATATGATTAAAAAGTGAAGAACAGCCACTAGGGGTGGCATACTAGAGAATTACTGACACCTATGGAACGTTATCCCAGGAAGGAGTTGCGGGTAGACGGAAGGGTAAACAATTGGGTGAAAAATTGGAAAAAGAAGTTATGTTAAACGATCATTTTTAACTGGTCATTTATGATGGGTATTTAGTGTTGATTGAAACTGTAATACAAGGATTGGGACAAAACACCTGCCCTCTGTAACTCTTAAAACACAATGTCAACAAGATAATTCTGTTGAAGAGCTGCTGTGTGTATTTAGTTTTACACATGTTCACTGCACTGTTCAGGTTTTTAAAATGCTGATTCAAATCTGAACTTGAATTAATTTTTACACACAATTTTTTTTTGAAAGAATGTAAACGAAACACTGACTTATTTTACTCAAAACTAGACAGAAGGCCGTCTGTTACAAGAAAGGCTACACCAGATTGTGTACGTGTACATAATAGGGTTTGCTTCTCGAGCTTAAAATGCACTAAAAATAAAAATGCTTCAACTGCCTCTTAGTTTTCAACTGAATTGTCTGAAAACTGCTGGCAGGATTATAAACACAAAATAAATGGTTATTAAATCTGAAAAGTTGACAGTGAGTTCAGCTGTAATACACAGTAATTTTGCAGATCCTGTAGTTATGCTTGCAGGGGCAGCCGTTCTCTTTTCACTTAATTTAATTACAGGCATAATCAGCAGGAGTTTATTGTAAATAACTGTCTCAAATAGGTGAAATGCAACAAGAAACACACGTATAAAAAGCAAGCAATTTATTGTTTCTCTGAAGACGACTCTTCACACATCTCAATTCTAACTGCAAGAGCAAATAAATCTTATTAAGGGATAGCGGGGGGTATAAAAACCTCAGAGATCATGCTCTCAGAACTATTTATTGTACATTTAAAAACGATTAGCGGAGAGAGAAAAAAACAGAACGTTTCCATCGCCCATCATTAATGCTTTAAGTCGAGGCGGAATAGTTACTTGCTCACTTTGACAATATATAGATTACAGAGAAATGGTATAGAAACAGGTGTTTAGGGTGTGTTTGGTCTGTCACACCCTAGAGATCACGCTACCCTACATACACATTTCTGTGTCACACTTGCTCTTGATTAGCGCGGATTTCAGATTCGTAAAGGAGCAACCATCACAAATAGAGGATTTCAACACAAGAAAAGCAAAAATAAAAACAAAATAGGAAATGCTAAGAATACGGGGGGGCATCAACACCAAGTAGTGTACCAGGTCCACCAATAAGAGACACGATCGGGCAAAGCTTTTGACCACCATGTTCGTTTTCTCAGTAACCAAAATATATTGTACTAAAAATGAGATTTCGAACATTAAAAAAATTACATATTTCACAATACAGGGTATCATTAAACTTACCTGTAGAACTGTATTTCATGCTTTTGAATCTCTTCCTGTTTGCCTGGAGGCCTCCATCTCAGAAAATCATGGGGCTATAGTTTGTAGCTGAATTATGTTAGTGGACTTTCTGGCCCATTTTTTAATCCTTGTAACAGTAAGCTACCAAGCACGCTCAGTCACTGATCCACACCCGCACCACTGTGGCTTATTTTATTTAGGGGTATTTTTCAAGTTTCTTATTTTCAGCTTACAGGCACATTTTTGTTTTCTTTCTTTTTCTCTGTCGACGTGGTAAGAAATAGTCATCCAAATGCCTAATCAGGCATGAGCAAGCTTTGACGCCAAGGTTCTAAACCTATTTCATTGAGGGCCAATTTCCTCTTTATTTTTTATCGCTCCTGGGAGAATTCTCTTAAGGTATGTTGCACAGTTTTACTCTGGCTTTCTGTCTTTTATATTAAACAGACTTTAGGGTCTTTTTTAAAAAAGGCGAGGAGGACGCTTATAAACTTGTTTCCAAACTCTCAGTTGAGCTGTGCACCCCTCTCCGATTTCCATATCCTGCCCCCACCCCCACCACCCCTTCCCTCCAACAGCACAGACTCACTCACCATGAGTAATAGCACAGGGGATCTGCTGGTATAAAAGAAAAGCGTTGATCAAAACAACAAGTTAACACATTAATGTAAGTTTTATTCTTTTGATTTACTGGTTTTCTAATAGGTGAATAATTGGACTCGAGGGGAAATCAAGGGATATGGGGATCAGCCGGGAAAGTGGAGTTGAGGTCGAAGAGCAGCCATGTTCTTACTGAATGGCGGAGCGGGCTCAAGGGGCAGTGAGACCTACTCCTGCTCCTAATTCTTATGTTCTAACACTTGCAAAATACTATTATATCATTGTGATTCTCATCAAGATAGTTTATAAAAATAGGAACCAGTATTTCAGATTCAGGGATTTACCATTTATTATTCTTTTCACAGAACCATAAGCTATAGTATGAAGATGTCCATTAGTAAACTGGTGTGCTGTACCACTTGGTACAATGTACCTCCCATATGTGCTTTTTCAACAGATTAGTTTCAACCTCATGAAAATTCTTACTGCCTCACAAAAATAGTTTTTCACTATCCCCAGCATCAAAAGAAACAAGAAATAAACACTGAACAGAGGTCACTTCCACGATTCTCCAACGAGTACAGAACTGAAATCCTTAGAGGGCATCCAGAGATAGTTATCATAAATTCACACAGCAACATTTAACAGAATTATTTCAGTCAACTTACTAATAATGTACAGATAAATAGAATGTTATGAAGATTTTTCAATCCCTGTTTAAAAATATAATTTGATGGAGCTACTCCCAACCAACCACAAACGATGAATGGATGGATTGCATTTTATCTCAAGTATTCAGCATTTATTCGTTGTTTTTCAATAACACTTCATGCCATCATAGCTTCAGGTCACAAGTTAACCAGTATATTGGTCAGTACATTTAAATATTAATACCTGACTTTTAGGAGTCTAATTTTGTTTTCGTAAAATTAAACTATTAAAATAAATTTGATGAGATAAAAAGAAAAGGCTGGAAAGCAAATACAAGCATGAAATGGTGGAAATACCAAGCAAGTCACGCAGCATCAGTGAGAGAAGGCAGGTTGGCATTACTCAAACATCAAAGTATCCTTCAACTTCTCGAGACAGTTTTTCTGCAGACCAATGCTTATCGAGTGCAACGTGGAACCAACAGATTCTGCTAGCTCCTGAGTTATTCTCTGCCTATTGCCTTTCAAATGCTGGTTAACTTTTACCAGCGGTTCAAGGCGGCTCACCACCACCTTCTCGAGGGCAATAAATGTTAGCCTTGCCAGCGATGCCCACATCCCATGAATGAATGAATTAAAAAAAATGTTAGGGGAGAGTCAAAGGCAAGCTGGGCTCTCTGTTGGTGGGCTCGTCACGATGCAGTGTGAAGGGAGTTGGTTGATCTGACCCAATCAAGCTATATGGCTGGTTTTATATTGAAGCACAACAGAAACTTTGCATCTGATGCAAAACTGGCAGTATAACTGGTCCAATAGATTTAATCCTTGCTCTGTGACAAGTTAGCTGATACTAATGGAGCATAAAGAGGGATAGTAAGCAAAGCACAAAGGTGGTGCAAATTTTAACATATTCGATTTAAGAACAAAATAACCTGAGTTATCAGATGCTGACTTGTCCACTGTGCATTTTGAATATTTTGTCTTTTAAAAGCAAATCATTATAATTTTGGAAAAGATTTCCATCCTTTTACTCCAGGTTCCTCGAACCAATTACAGACTGAGCCTCCCAATTAAAACTGAAATGCTACATTTCAATTCAACACTCAGGGCTAGAATTTCCTATCAGCCCGCCAGCGCCTGAATGCCACCCAGACCGCTAAGATTGGGAAGGTTATCGTCGGCGTAAACTTCAACCCAAATTTTTTTTAATCCGCCGAGCGAAAAACATGGTCGTTGCACCCCCATTCTGGGTGAAAAAGTGCAATTTAGGGTCACAATTGGGCGATTCCTAAAGAAAATGGGCAATAAATTTTTAAAAATCAATAAAAATTTACCCTGAGGTTGCGGGTTGGGCCTAGCAGCAGAAAAATAAAAATATTTTTACAAAAAACATCACATTAAAAAGAAAATCAATAAAATATCCTCAACCCTTTTAAAATTAAATAACCACAACAGATTTTTAAAATAATTAGTAAAAAAAACCAATTACGAACCTTTTTCTTGCAGAGGTACTCACTTACCGCCCAGCTCTGCTGATCCTCGTAGGCGTTTCTTTTCATACTCACCTACGGGTCACCGCTCAGCCAAATATCATGCCAGGGCGATCTCAGTACGGTGCACGCAGTCCGCTCCCCAGCGGTACCTCGAAACCGCCGGCGTAACTCAGGTAGGGAATTTTCCGCTTACCTGCTTAGGTGCCCACAATGGCTAGTACCATCCAGAAACCGGGCAGTAAGCCATTGGAAATTCCAGTCCTGAGTCTTTTTCAGAGGTGCAGATGTATTAACGTGCGTTAATGCATTTACTTGTCCAAAATTTCTACTTTCTAGCAAACCTCCTCCCTTATGGTTCAATATATGAACCTAGTCGGATGCACAAGAACGTCCGCTCCCTTAAAAAACAGAACAGAAATGTTCTACTTTTCTCAAGCCTTCCTTGCGATAACCCTATTTTAATTAGGAGTCTGTGAAATGTTTTCCACATGCACAGCTTTCTAACACAGAATGTCTCCTTGGGCAGTGGAAAGTTTTATTGTTAATGTTTTAATCTGGTAATGTAAAGTAATGGGTATTAATATTAGTTTCTGTTATTCATCCCTTTTAAAATTGAATAGCTCTAAAATTTTAATGAAGTTCATGACATATTGTACTCAATAATTTGCTCTATATATAAAGGCGACAATGACACTTGTGTTAAGGCTTCCGGTTTTCAGCTTCATTCATTTATTGTGGGGCTCACTATTGCAAGTTCTTTTTTAAATGCACGCATCAGAAATATTTCATAATTTCCCTCCTCTTCTTCCCCGAGACACTTAGTAATATAGCCCACTTCAGCTGCAACAGCAACATGATCTGAGCCTGGGAATATCCCACACCCACCATCAATGCCACTTCAATTCTGTCACTGTGATTTTAGCAAAACGCAATGGCGGGCGTATGAAAGTTTTATACCGTGTGGACTTGAAATTTAAAAAACACAGCCAACATAAAAATTCTAGTTTCTGTCCCTTCCAAACTTGGGTCATGCCTGGAAAGAGCATTTTGAATTGCGTAACACTAGGATAAAATACAAGTGTTAACGGCTTTTTCCACTCGGGATTGCAATGGTGCTGAATTAACAGTACTATAGAATAAACAAATTATACAATATAAACATATTGCTCGATTCAACTTCCCTCCCAGCCCTTTTTGAAGATAAACCTTGTGAAAACAATGCACTTCATGAATGATCAAGCCTTTCCTTACAGTGAGGCAAACCATAACAGTTCTGCCCTCTTCCACAATAGGCTACATGTCCTGCCAAAGCAAGACAATCAACACACAGTGAGCTACTTGAGTGAGAACTGATAAAACTCAATCAGCAGCAAGGATAAGCAAGGTAGCCATGGGAATTAAACGCAAGGACATCTGGTTCGATGGCAGATACAGTGCTACCTCAGTTACCAGGTAACTGTCAATGAACATTCAGTTTGAAACATAAAATGAAATATTACAGTTAATGTACTCTGTTAAATGTTTGCTTTACAGCCATTACACCATGGCCTTCCTAAACTTCTCCATCTTGCTACCTCTTTGATGGGTCCCTCCCGCAAATGCTGTCACCTTCTGCTCAGTGTTCATCTGTTCCCCTTTAAAGTACATTCTTTTAGTTGAAAAGCGCTATATCAGTGTAAATTGCTGTACCTTTGAACAAGTATATAGCGTATCACCATCTAAAATCAATCCAACTTCACTGATACAACTATTTCATTTGCGCCATATGAAACTCTCAATACTGGGGATCTTCCTTGGGTGACAGCAACTACAAAGATATAAATATTAAAAACATGCGTTAAGTTTAAGCAAGTTTCTAAAACCCCATGATAAAGAGACATTAACAGATTTCAAACCAAATCCAAACATTAAGAATTGGAGTCCAATTTTTGGCATTTCTTTTGAGTCATTGTTTACATAAAGGTTGAAATAATCCGATAAATTTCTCTCAGTTCTCTCTCAATTTTTTTTTAAAAAGACAGAGCAGTTGGAAAACAATGGAAACATTTAAAACAATTCCCGTACAGAATTATTTAGAACTAGGATGATGCCCTTTAATTCTGCCAAGCTTGGAACAGTTACAGCAAAAATTGTGTTACTGAAAAGGACTTGAGTCTCACTGCCCTCTAGTGTCAACAATCATTTATTTCACTGTGAAGTTAAAGCACTCAACCAGCAGAACCCCTAATCATTAGCAAAGACATTTACTACTTTTAAGATAATAGCAGGCATCCAGTTATATATTTAGTCTAAAAGCATAGTGCCAAATTCAATAAAAAATGTCCTCAAAGCACATCATCCAGCAACGATAGGAAACTTCAAAGGCTTTCAGTTTTCCCAGCAAGACACAAATGAAGAACTCATCCCCAGGCTGCCGCCAGTAAATCTTAGTCATGCATAATCTTGCTTATCCAGTCGCTGCTTCATATACTTACATAGTCATTATGTAGTCTAAACAAAATTTTAACGAGAGATTTTGCCACTACAGAATAACTCACCATGAAACGCAAAGCTACAGTGCATCCTCCCTGTAGATTGGCTGAAGCTTTATGATCTTCTGCAAGGAGTGTGGCTGCATTGACACTATAATTACTGTACACAGAGGTCTCAATTTATGCGGAGGTTTGAAGAAGAAAACATTGTGTTTGATTACTGAAGGCAGGAAGACTCAAGATTACTACATTTTTGTTAATCATTTCTAAATTAAGTCTCTCGTGGAGGGGGGGGGGGGGTGAAGAGAGGAGAAGCAGCTGTAAGCAGCTCTTCAAAATATACATTAAACAGTCAGTGCATCAAGTGGAAACTTAAATCCTGTATAAAACCGAGTAACATTAAACCTTCCCCTGTTGAATGATTGTGGACTAGCAAATTGCAAGCACTTTAAAGAATTTAATGGGATTATGATGTGGATTTTTTTTAAACTTAAGTAATCCAAGTGGGGTCTCGATGTTCAGAAGTGGTTTCTACATATTGAATATGTTGGTAAAACATGATTACCTCAATTGCCTCCAGTTCCTTCAGAGTGACTTTTAAAAAAAATCCCTCAAACTCATGAACTGAGATCTGAGCTATAGTTTGTCAAAACTCCAACGCACTCCTGGCTGGCCTGCCACATTCTATCCTATGTAAACTTGAGGTCAGCCAAAACCCGGCAGCCCGTGTCCTAACTCGCACCAAGTCCCGCTTACCCATCCCCCCTATGCTCGCTGACCTACATTGGCTCAGGGTTAAGATTCTCATCCTTGTTTACAAATAATGACCTCATCCCTCCCTATCTCTGTAATCTCCTACAGCCCCCCCCCCCCCCACAAAGATATCTGCGCTCCTCAAATTCTGCCCTCGAGCATCCCTGATTATAATCGCTCAACCATCAGTGGCCTTGCCTTTAGCTCTGAAACTCCCTCCCTAAACCTCTCTACCTCTCTTTCTTCCTTCAAGACGCTCCTTAAATCCTTTTAGTGTCTTCTACCGTGAAGACCGATACAAAATATTTGTTCAAAGTTTCCGCTATTTCCCTGTTTCCCATGATTAATTCCCCAGTCTCATCCGCTAAGGGACCAACGTTTACTTTAGCTACTCACTTCCTTTTTATATATCTGTAGAAGCTCTTACTGTCTGTCTTTATATTTCTTGCTAGTTTACTCTCACAAGCTATCTTCTTCTCATTTTTTTAGTCGTCCTTTGCTGGTTTCTAAAAATTTTAAAAGTCAAAGAGAAAGAAGGCGGCAAAAGTGCAGGATAGCGATAGGTGTAATGATAACCAGAGTGTGACTGGAAGGGACAGAGCGTATAGACAGAAGACAAAATTAAAAGCTCTATATCTGAATGCATGCAGCATTCGTAACAAGATAGATGAGTTGACAGCACAAATAGAAATAAATGGGTATTATCTGATTGCCATTACAGAGACTTGGTTGCAAGGTGACCAATGATGGGAACTGAATATTAAAGAGCATTTGTCATTTTGTAAGGATAGGCAGAAAGGTAAAGGAGGTGGGGTAGTTCTATTAATAAGGGATGAGATCAGTGCAGTAGTGAGAAATGATATTGGCTCAGAATATCAAAATGTACAATCAGTTTGGTGGAGATAAGAAACAATAAGGGAAATAAGTTACTGGTGGGAGTGGTCTACAGGCCCCCAAACAGTAGCCACACTGTAGGACAGAGTATAAATCAAGAAATAATGGAGACTTGAAAGAAAGGTGCAGCAATAATCATGGGCGATTTTAATCTTCATATTGATTGGACAAATCAAATTGGCAAAGGTCGTCTTGAGGAAGAGCTCATAGAGTATATGCGGGATGGTTTCTTGGAACAATACATTATGGAGCCAAACCAGGGAGCAGACTATTTTAGAGCTGGTAATGTGTAACGAGTCTGGATTAATGAATGATATCGTAGTAAAGGATCCTCTTGGGAAGAGTGATCATAGCATGGTAGAATTTCAAATTCAGTTTGAGGGTGAGAAAGCTAGGTCTCAAACTCGTGTCCTGAATGTAAATAAAGGTAATTACAAAGGTATGAAGGCAGAGTTGGTTAAAGTGGACTGGGAAAATATATTAAAGGGCAAGACTATAGAAAAGCAGTGGCAAACATTTAAGGAGATATTTCATAACTCTCAGCAAAGATATATTCCAGTGAGAAAAAAAGACTCAGAAGGATGAACCATCCGTGGCTAACTAAGGAAGTAAAGGATGGTATCAAATTAAAAACAAAGGCATACAATGTTGCGAAGAACAGTGGAAGGCCAGAGGATTGGGAAATTTTTAGAAACCAGCAAAGGACGACTAAAAAAATGAGAGAAGATAGCTTGTGAGAGTAAACTAGCAAGAAATATAAAGACAGACAGTAAGAGCTTCTACAGATATATAAAAAGGAAGTGAGTAGCTAAAGTAAACGTTGGTCCCTTAGAGGATGAGACTGGGGAATTAATCATGGGAAACAGGGAAATAGCGGAAACTTTGAACAAATATTTTGTATCGGTCTTCACGGTAGAAGACACTAAAAGCATCCCAAAAATTGATAATTAAGGGACTATTTGGCAGGGGGGGGGGGGGGGGAAGTCAAAATAATTACTATTACGAGAGAAAAAGTACTGGGCAAACTAATGGGACTAAAGGTGGACAAGACCCCTGGACCGAATGGCCTGCATCCTAGGGTCTTAAAAGAGGTGGTTGCAGAGATAGTGGATGCATTGGTTGTGATTTACCAAAATTCCCTGGATTCTGGAGAGGTCCCAACGGGCTGGAAAACCGCAAATATAACAGCCCTATTTAAGAAAGGAGGCAGAACGCAGGAAACTATAGACTAGTTAGCCCAACATCTGACATTGAGAAAATGTCGGAGTCCATCATTAAGGAAGTAGTAGCAAGACATTTAGAAAATCATAATGCAGTCAAGCAGAGTCAGCATGGTTTTATGAAAGGGAAATTATGTTTGACAAATTTGCTGGAGTTCTTTGAGGATGTAACGAACAGGGTGGATTAAAGGGAACCAGTAGATGTCGTGTATTTGGATTTCCAGAAAGCATTCGATAAGGTGCCACATAAAAGGTTACTGCACAAGATAAGAGCTCACGGAATTGGGGGTAATATATTAGTGTGGATAGAGGATTGGCTAACAGAAAACAGAGAGTCTGGATAAATGGTTCATTTTCAGGTTGGCAAACTGTAACTAGTGGAATGCCACAGGATCAGTGCTGGGGGCTCAATTATTTACAATTTATATTAATGATTTGGATGAAGGGACCGAGTGTAATGTAGCCAAATTTGCTGATGATACAAAGATAGGTAGGAAAGCAAGTTGTGAGGAGGACGCAAAGAATCTGCAAAGGGATATAGATAGGTTAAGTGAGTGAGCAAAAATTCTGCAGATGGAGTATAATGTGGGAAAATATGAGGATATCCACTTTGGTAGGAAAATAAAAAAGCACATTATTTAAATAGGAAGAGATTACATAATACTGTGGTACAGGGGGATCTGGGGGTCCTTGTGCATAAAACACAAAACGTTACCATGCAGATACAGCAAATAATTAGGAAGGCAAATGGAATGTTGGCCTTTATTGCAAAGGGAATGGAATATAAAAGTAGGGAAGTCCTGCCACTTCTGTACAGGGCGTTGGTAAGACCACACCTTGAGTACTGCGTGCAGTTTTGGTCTGCTTATTTAAGGAAGGATATACTTGCATTGGAGGCAGTTCAGAGAAGGTTCACTGGGTTGAATCCTGAGATGAAGGGGTTGTCTTATGAAGAAAGGTTGAGCAGGTTATACTCATTGGAGTTTAGAAGACTGAGAGGTGATTTTATTGAAATGTATAAGATTCTGAGGGGGGCTTGACAGGGTAGATAGAGAGGATGTTCCCCCTCGTGGGAGAATCTAGAACTAGGGGGCATGGTTTCAGAACAAGGGGTCATCCATTTAAAACGGAAATGAGGAGGAATTTCTTCTCTCAGAGGGTTATGAATCTTTGGAATCCCCAGAGAGCTGTGGAGGCTGGGTCATTGAATATATTTAAAATGGAGAGAGACATACTTTTGAACGATAAGGGAGTCAAGGATTATGTGGAGCTGAGGCCAAGATCAGATCAGCCATGACCTTATTGAATGGCAGAGCAGGCTAGAGGGGCCAAATGGCCTACTCCTATTTCTTATGTTATGATGTTAAAACCTAGCTCTTTGACCAAGCTTTTGGTTACCTGCCATAATTTCTTCTCATCTGGCTCGGTGTCAAAATTATTTTTTGTCTTGTAACACTCCTGTGAAGTGCCTTAGAATGATTTACTACATTAAAGGTGTAAATAAATACAATTAGTTGTTGTTGTTTTACAGAATGCACCTCCTCAGGGAAGAGTCATCCACAACTACTGCAGGGTATTTTTTATTTGTTCTTGGGGAGTGGGTTATGCTGTTAAGGCTCCATTTACTGGTCATCCCAAGTTGCCCTGAGATAATGATGATGGGCCTTCTTGAACCACTGCAGTCCTCATGCTGATGGTGCTCCCACAATGGTGTTAAGTAGGGAATTACCAGCATTAATTTAAGCCTACCTCATCGGGTTTAACTGCTCACTCGTAACTGATAACAAGTATTTTACTTGATGTATATGCTTTTTAAAACTGTTAGTAAAGGTGCAAGTGGCTTGTTAATTTGATTTATGCAGCATATTTATTTAGACTGTACATAAACTCGGGCATGCAGACCCATTTTCCAGTTGTACTCTAATCTAATACCTGTTCTTCATTAAGCAGCAGGTCCCGTTTAGTGCCAAATTGTTGCACACATGGTCCAAAGAATATAAAATGTGATTTCTTTAATCATGCTTACTGCTCAGCATTAATTCCTAACAGGATTGTACCTTGTTCTCGTGGGCTCAGCACTATTGTGACCTCCACTACAGACTTTGGCGAGAGAAATAAAAGAAGCCTCTGAAGTACAGTTCATCTAAATTAACAGTACGGATAAACTGCATACAGGTGTTGAGTAAATTAAATATAGACTAGATAACGGGATCATTTGTTTAAATAGCAATTTCTTCATTTCAAAGTAAGATATCATGACCGCTCGGGCTGGTTTGAGGGGTGGCAGGGGGAGGAGAGGAATAATCATTTGAACATAATGTTTTCTTTAATAACACCTCGCAAAGAGTAATCACAAGACCAAAAATATATTTTACAAGGTGTGCCCTTCCATCATGGCCCCATCGCATGAAAGTCTTAAAGGAGAAGAGAAACTGCTCAATGAAAAGAAAGAAACAAGTTCTCACTCATACCTCGACTTGAGTATTTGGGTTCTAAATAACAAGGTTATCTCAAATCCCCATGGTAATGGAGGGGTTTAAAGAAAGAATGAGTTGGATTTATATAGCGCCTTTCACGACCACCGGACGTCTCAAAGCGCTTTACAGCCAATGAAGTACAGGTTGGACCTCCCTTGCACCACCCCTCGTTTGGCATCATTCCCATCGCCGGCGGGGGGCACATGCGCAGAACGCAGCCGGGTCCTCCGACATGAACAAATTGAAATCCTTCCTCACTGCTGACTCCCGCAATCGCTGGCCTGACCCCACGATCCCCCCCCCCTCTCCCTCACACCACCATGATCTCTCAGCCACACTCCCATCCCCAAGTCAGCCAGCCCCAATATCCCCGACCGCTTCACTGCAAACTCCGCCGGACTCCCAACTCCGCGATCTCTTCCACTGCCGCTGATCCCCCCCCCCACCTACCCACTGCGGCCTTCCTCGCTACCCCACTCCCAGCCCCCAACCTGGAATCTGGGGGTTGGGGACTGTGAGTGCGGCATAGCGAGGAAGGCCACGGGGGGGGGGGGGGCGGGGGGCGGGAGGGAAATCGGCGGCAGTGGAAGAGAACGCAGAGTCGGGAGGAGTTTGCAATGGAACGGCAGGGATATCGGGGCTGGCTAGCTGGGGGCTGGGAGTGCGGCAGAGAGATCATGGAGGGTGGGGGCGCGGTGGATTGCGGGGTCAGGCCAGTGATTGGAGTTCATGAAAGTTGTAAAAATTACATTTAATGTACACAATAATGTGTGTACTTGGTCACTATGACACAGAAATGAAGACATGGTCTGTTTTTTTTACCAATGAAATTGTAAAAACGGTTTGTATAGTGTTGCTCCCCTTATAACACATGACCTCCCCACGTCCAGCAAAATCCCTTATTCGGCACAGGCCAAGTCCCGAGGGTGCCGGGTAAGGGAAGTTTTGGAGTGTAGTCACTGTTGAGATGTGGGAAACGCGGCAGCCAATATGCGCATAGCATGCTCCCAGAAACAGCAATGTGAAAATGACCAGATGATCTGTTTTTGTTATGTTGGTTGAGGGATAAATATTGGCCAGGACATCGGTGATAACTCCACTGCTCTTCTTCAAAATAGTGCCATGGGTCCTTTTACATCCACCTGAGAGGGCAGACTGGACCTTGGTTTAACGTCTCATGCAAACATCTCATTTTAGGCATCAATTGGGCGATTTAGGAACATTAGTAAAGCAAAACAGTGCAAAAATGTAGACTGCGTAATTTTTAAAGCAGCCAGCAGTTCTTAATTAAAACTATGCCATTATCAATCCAATATTTTAGTTTGCTCGAATTGCCAGCGACCAACTGGGGATCAATCATGTTATTTATGTACCAGCACATGTTTGTGGACATATTGTGCAATTGATTTGGTCAAAAATATAACCAGTGCCCTTCATTCTTTAAAACATTTATGATCTTTTAACATCAGTTTTCTAAGTTAATGATTGTTCTCTGGCTTCAAATAGTAAAGCTAAGCAAGCCAAGTTAAAAATTACAACCAAGATTGATGAGAATCTTGCATTTTACTGTGACTTCAAGGAACCAGTAACAATTAGGGCCCGAACTTGATCAACTTACCGCCCACTCCCGCCGACATTCCTCTGCAAGATCCGCCCAGTGCCACTTTCAAGGTGGCCTGGAGCAGGCGGGAGGGGAGAGCCGCCGGGAACCGCCCGCTGACGTCAGCGGACGGCCGAGTGGCGCAACTGAGCTCCCAGATTCCTGCAGGCGGGAGTGGCGCCAGAACGTGGGTGGACCGCAGGCTGGAGGCTGGTCTGTCCCCGATGGTAAGTCTGAAGATCCTGAAAAAAAGGGTTAGTGAACATTTTTTTTTCCCCACAGCGACTTACCTGGATGGGGGCCCTGTAGGTATTGCGATAGTTTTTTAATTTTTTCCTGATGATTTTTATTTTCAGCTATTTGACCCTCCGTGGGCCCGACTCCATCCTCGTCACCTTTGCCGCCAAGAATGGGATCTCCCACCGACTGCCGCCCAGATTGGCGGCGTACATCCCTCATTTGCCGCCCGCCGGCCTTCGCGGGACCTTGTTGATGAATATCCCGCCCAAAGAACCTTCAGGTACGTCAGCGGCCATCCGTGGTCCTTTGGGCGGCACTTGGGCGGGCGGGGGCCCTCCGCAATTTCGGGCCCATAGAGTTGATATTTCAAACAACTTGGAAAACTCAGTGTCTTGGGGGCCAAAACAAACCTAAGTTGAGGACCAACTGTTAAGTGTGGCAGTCAATTTGAAAAGAAAACTCACACACTTGTTGGCTTGACACACCAAGCAAGACAAGTACTCTCTTTATCTGTGCATTCCTTAGATTGTGCTGCAGCAAGCTATACAATTCTATAAATATAAAATAATGGACAGCTGTGGGCGCGACTGTTGGCCAGTAATCTAATCGAGTGGTTCGGGTGACGTCATAAACTCGGAGAACAAAGCTCAGGAAGTTTACAACCCTTCTATAAATAGAGATTAGGTTCTGGTTTGGTATCTTATTTGATATACAGTTTCAGTTTTTGGTGGGGGCTTCGTTCTGTTTCTTTGGCAATTTCTGTGCTGGCAGCCGCTGATGGTTTGGATACCGATGCTCAGCATACTCCAACTTGACCCAACTGCTGTATGACCTGACTGGCCAGTCGCAGATTAGATAGATACAGTATCTACACTAGCGGAGAAGCAATATTACTGGGCCTGTGATGACTAAAAACATGGACTTAACCGTGGACATGTGCTTTATATAATAATTTCATTAATGTGAAACCTTGAGCACCAACTTTTTGTGCCTTGTATAACTTTAAAATAATCCTCATCCCCCACTTAAAAAACCTTGGGGGTAAAATTGGCTCTTTTTATAGCCCCGTTAACGCCTCCGGGGGGTGGGGGGCGCGAACGGGGAGACAGTTTTCGCCCAGGGAGGGATGCGCTACCACCTCCCGGGAAATTGCCCGGAAGTTTGTGGAGGTGCTGCCATGGCACCACCATGCCCCGCGGTTCACCCCCGGAACCACCGCACAACCAGCGATGACATAATCGGCTTGCGCGCCAACCCCTTACCGCCTCGCGGGGGAAATTGCCCCGCAGGCCACAAAGCTGGCCAACATCCGCTCTCGGGGCGCTCCTTAAAGGGGAGGGCTCTCGCACCCCGGGCCGCCATCTTTTTTTTGCCGGCCGATTCTCGGGTCAGCTCGACGATGACGGACCTAGCTTGGTCCGAGCCGCCATCGTGCAGCCAGGCACTCCCGTCTTGGGTGCCAGGCTGCTGGCCCGGTCACAGGCTGCCCTGGTGGCCCAATGGAGGCCATCAGAGGCTGTGCAGAGTGCGCAGCGGCCCTTCCCTTTAAGCGAAGCATCCACATACGGCTTTATTCCCCGCCCCAGTAGTGCCCCGGTTACCACCCCGAAAGGAAGTGGAACGAGGGAGATTGCACTCTGCTTCTCAGGGGCGGTAAGGGCAATTCCACGCCAGGCACAAAGTCCCGGCCCCAGAAGGTTATCGCCCCCAAGCGGGACACAGGGCAATTTTGTCCCCATGTATATTAGCACATCCTGCCGAATCAGACTCCAAGCCCTCCCAAAAATGATCAAGTTCAAACTAAGCCTTTCTTAAATTTGGAAAAAAAAACCTCAAAGTGACATGGTTTGGAGGGAGAGGAACAATTTATTGTTTTTCAAAGAATCATTGAATGCAAGATTAAATTTAGAATAAACAAAAGGGGAGCGATAGTCAGGTATCAATCATTTTTCACTGCAGATATAAAGCAAGTAATTTTATACTGTTTAAACTGAGCATTTTAGGTAATGAATACTGACTTTTCAGATACTCCAAGAAAGCATATTCAGCAGAAACAACAGTACAGGATGTCAAACAGAGATTTATATGAAATTCTAAAAGTAATGATTTATAGTGCTGTCAATCATGCTAATCTTTTTCAGTTTTTTGAAAGAAATGAAACTAGTGAAGTGTGTGCCAGGAAGATCTACCATATGAATCTCTTGACAGCTTAAGATATTTACTCTGTTGCTAACCTTCTCACCCTGATCGCTTGCATTTGATAAAGATCAGTATCTTCCCAGAAACAACACAGTACTGCCATACAATTCCACACTTTTTGAAGTGTCAGGCATCCTCAAGTGGATAGAAATTTTTGTAGATGCTGTGCACTCGGGAATAGTTTACCCTGACAGTTCAAGCTATGTAAAAAATCTATTTAACATTTTTTTTTTAAATAACCCCTCTTGAACTGATCGTCCACTCTCATCTGCTCACCTCTGCATATTTAGGAACTTGTGCTATTTGCAATTTTTGACAGATCCGCCATAAGAGCTTCATGTACCTGGATATTGGCAGTCCCACAATCATAGCTGCTGTATAGACCTAGCCTTCAAAGAGCAGTTCAGCTGAGAAAGAACACTCTTTATGAAAGCACAAGAAACTCAAAAGAAAAGCTAAAAAAGCTTGCAATGTAGAGACATACGTCAAGATACCATTCGACCTGGAAACACCAGATAACCAAAACAGCAGCCAGAAATGGCTTTAGCAATCCAGGGGGCGAACTGTAAAATATTGCAATTATAACTGAGGTGAGCTTTCAAACTGACTTTTACTCCGAATTTAAAAAAATTAAAACTAGAGTTTCCACAGAAAACTTTAAACTTGTGCAAAAATAACCATGATGACTCACTGTACTGATGCCTATGTACTGCAATTCAGGCCTCTAGATGAACTATATTTCTTTCAATTATACCATCACTCAAAAATAACAAAAAATGCAATTCTTACCTTGGATAGAAGAAACACAAATCATAATAATTGACTTCTTAATTGGCTTTCCGACATTACAACAGTGGCAAAAGTACTTCATTGGCTGTAAAGGCGTGACAGGCATTATATAAATGTAGTTTTTTTAAAGTTTAATTGGATGCAGTGAGCACACAATTGCAAAGCAAATCTCTTTCAATTCTAGATTTTGAATATTTGATTCCTCTGCATGGTCGATCCTGCCCTCAGTTACTGTGAATATTCAGAACAGAAAGCAGACAAGCAACATTGCAAACTCTTTTAGATCAAATGTCATCGCAGCTATCTCGATCAGTTAAAAGATATGTCAGCCAAGTAGACAAAGATTGTCCAAACCTCAGTATTTTCCCCAGTCACTGAATCAACAGAGAACAAAACTCTTAATGTACATTGCATCAAACAAGTGAAGTAATGTTAACAAAAGTCAGTATCACAATAGAGCAGTTCGGTATCACTTAAGGCTGGCGTTCATTAAATTCCAACACTGAAAAGATTTTACATTGGATTTTCTGAAAATATCCTATAAACGGCATATCCAAAAATTGCAGATAATTCTACTATTTTACACAGAAAACAGATGCGGCTTTTGTGACACTGTATATGGATTGGTAATTAAATGTACCTTTATCTATATATTTTTTTTAACTACAGGTTGAACCTCCCTTATCCGGAACCCTCGTGACCTGGCCTGTTCCGGATAAGGGATTTTCCCGGACGATGGGTGGGTGGAAATCACAGGGTCAGGCCAGCGATATTGTTGGAGTCAGCAGCGAGGAAGGACGTCAATTTGTTCATGTCGGAGTTCTGCGCATGCGGTGGCCGAGAATAGCTCCGGACAAGGGGTGGGGATAAGGGAGTTCCGGATAAGGGAGGTTCAACCTGTACTTTCCATGGTGGAAACCAGGAGAAACAAAAGTAAGCTGATAGTCAGTGGAATAAACTGCAGATATGCAAATGTCCCTTCACTTTTCTTTTGCTTGCACTTGCAGCCAACCAATTCAGAAGCAAATAAGCCGTTATACTTTTACTTTGATGAGCCATTATTTCTATGTTCCAGAACCATTTTTACATGCAGCAGGGGATCATAAAGATAATTTCATTTTGCATTTGAAGAAAATCATTACCTGTCCCAGTACTGTCACAGAGAATCATAGGAAGCTACAACACAGGCCATTCGACCCATCGTGTCCGAGCAGGGGAATTGACCACAGAAGACAAGTGGAGTGGGCTTTTGGTGGCAGAGTGGAGCATCAATAGCTGCGCACCTTGGTCAATCAGTCAGTTTTATTTCCTGCAAAGTTGCAGTGGCAATTTCTGCCTCATCTAAAACGAGTGCGAGTTTGAGCTTTTCTCACTCCAGGGCGAGTATCAAGTGGTTCATGATACAAATAGATCTCTATCGCCATGGCTTCCAACTCGGACTGGTTTAGAGATTTGTAATATTGTAAGGGCGCTCAATTGCATCCCAATTTTGGTCGAACCTGATATCTGTGAAGTTCATTGAACTCTTCGCACCTACTGTCAGGGATGCTGTCAATTCAAGTCCCTAGCATCCTTTCAACTGCAATACAAGATTTTTCAATATGTGAACTGTTTCATTTAACTTTCAAGTAGCTTAAAAGAACAGAATTTACGCAACACACATTGCACAGAGGGTGAATGTCACCACAATGGGAATCAATGAAAAAGGTTTTAGCATTTTCAATTTCCAGTCACTTAACTGGAGCTGAACAACTCGGAACTTGCATGTCATAATGACCAGATTCCACAATTATTCAAATATGGCAAAAATGTTCTTTATAACTATATTATTTTATGGTAACATAGCGAGAGTCCCATCAAAGCCTCTTTGTTCCAACGTTTTCAAGTTTTTATTTTGGATCAAAGACTGAGATTGAGCAGAATTTATTCTTTTTTAATTATTACCATTACAAACCCTGGCTCCCTAAGGGTGCTGACATACAACGTTACATTTATGACATCAAGGTCTGCAAAAATCACTTCTATTCAACAAAACCATTCGAATCATACAAGTCCTAACAAATACTGCAAAGAGAAAAGACCAACTGGCTCATGTAATTGACAAAAAGCTTCCTCAAAAAAGATTTTAATTTCAAGGCAAAAATTGGGAAGGAGATGAGTGTTAAAAGTTAAAACGCATACCATAAATTTTCTTTAGTGTCACAGATGGTAAGCTGATTAAAGCCAGATCGGTTCTAGGTTTAATTCCTAGTCTGTCTTGCATAACAATTGAGGCAACATTAGCCTCAGCACACCAGGTCAGGGAGGGGAGATGTGGGCAGGGTTCTCCATCCTGATTGTTACCAAGTGTGTGTGCGAGTGTATTTAAAATGCTGTAGCAAAAAAGGGTGCCAGCATATAACACATGTCACAGGTTTGTTTTTTTGGCAACTGCAATTAATCTCTCCTCTCCATCACCAAGATCTCCTACTTACACCTCTATAGGATTGTCCATCTCCACTCCTGCTTCAACTAACCTGCTGCCGAAACCCACATCCATGCCTTTGTTAAATCTAGACTCAACTATTTCAAGGATTTCCTGGCTGGCTTCCACCGTTTCATCCTCTGTAAACGTGAGTTCATCCAAATCTCTGCTGCCCATATCCTAACTTGCACCAAGTCCCATGCACTCATCACCCTGTGCTCGCTGACATTGACTCCCAGACCGGCAATGTTTTGATTTAAAAATTCTCATCCATGTTTTCAAATCCCTCCATGGTGTCGTCGTCCCCTACCTCTGTAACCGACTCCAGCCTTAGAAACCAGCCGCCCCCGCACCCCCCGCCGAGATCTCTGTGCTCCTCCAGTTCTGGCCACTTACACATCCCTGATTCATCACTTCACCTCGACAACCACGCCTTTAGTTGCCGAGGCCCTAAGCTCTGGAATTCTCTCCCTAAATCTCTCCGTCTCTCTTTCCTCCTTTAAGACGCAGCTTAAAACCTCTCTCTTTGACCAAGCTTTTAGTGACTTGTCCTAGCATGTCCTTATGTGGCTCGGTGTCAAATTGTGTTTGATTACGCTGCTGTGAAGCGCCTTGGGTCGTTTTACTACATTAAAGGTGCCATATAAATAAAAATTGTTGTTGTTGCTGTTAAAATGCTTTGTCTATGATCGGACACTATATAGATGGCAGTCCAACAGAGCTGGATAGCGGAGGAGAGCGTTGGAAGAGGACGGTACAGCTAACCATGTCAGAGGATATAATTTGTGACTTTGATTAGGGCCATTTCAGTGCCGTGGCAGTCACAGTGGGAAAAACCTGAATGTTGAGATTCAAAACAGGAAATGCATGGGTTCATGACCAGGAAAAGGGAACCTGGCAGAAAGTTTGTCTTGGCAGGCAAGAGGAAGAGGGTGAAGCAGCAGAGGCAGTTGAACAGACTTAGTGACAAAGAAGTCTATGAGCACCTCACACTTGTTAGGAGGTGAGGATAGAGAGGGCAGGGTGACGGGTTTATAAAATGTTTGGTGGTGGTGGCAAAACACCAGGGTTTATCTTTACTCTTCAAGATGATCCTGAAGTAGTGGGTGGCTTTGGCAGAGGAAAGCGAGGCCCAGAAGTGTTTGATGTGGTCCAGCCAGAGATGGTGATGGATGGCTAAACCAATTGTGCACCAGATATGCTCAGGTCTGCTCTTCTTGGACTTGAGGAAACAAAGATGAACATAAGAACATAAGAATTAGGAACAGGAGTAGGACATCTAGCCCCTCGAGCCTGCTCCGCCATTCAACAAGATCATGGCTGATTTGGCCGTGGACTCAGCTCCACTTACCCGCCCGCTCCCCGTAACCCTTAATTCCCTTATTGGTTAAAAATCTATCTATCTGTGATTTAAATATATTCAATGAGCTAGCCTCAACTGCTTCCTTGGGCAGAGAATTCCACAGATTCACAACCCTCTGGGAGAAGAAATTCCTTCTCAACTCGGTTTTAAATTGGCTCCCCCATATTTTGAGGCTGTGCCCCCTAGTTCTAGTCTCCCCGACCAGTGGAAACAACCTCTCTGCCTCTATCCTGTCTATCCCTTTCATGATTTTAAATGTTTCTATAAGATCACCCCTCATCCTTCTGAACTCCAACGAGTAAAGACCCAGTCTACTCAATCTATCATCATAAGGTAACCCCCTCATCTCCGGAATCAGCCTCGTGAATCGTCTCTGTACCCCCTCCAAAGCAAGTATATCCTTCCTTAAGTAAGTTGACCAAAACTGCCCGCAGTACTCCGGGTGCGGCCTCACCAATACCCTGTACAGTTGCAGCAGGACCTCCCTGCCTTTGTACTCCATCCCTCTCGCAATGAAGGCCAACATTCCATTCGCCTTCCTGATTACCTGCTGCACCTGCAAACTAACTTTTTGGGATGCACAAGGATCCCCAGGTCCCTCTGCACCGCAGCATGTTGTAATTTCTCCCCATTCAAATAATATTCCCTTTTACTGTTTTTTGTTCCCCAAGGTGGATGACCTCACACTTTCCGACATTGTATTCCATCTGCCAAACCTTAGCCCATTCGCTTAACCTATCTAAATCTCTTTGCAGCCTCTCTGTGTCCTCTACACAACCCGCTTTCCCACTAATCTTTGTGTCATCTGCAAATTTTGTTACACTACACTCTGTCCCCTCTGCCAGGTCATCTATGTATATTGTAAACAGTTGTGGTCCCAGCACCGATCCCTGTGGCACACCACTAACCATCGATTTCCAACCCGAAAAGGACCCATTTATCCCGACTCTCTGCTTTCTGTTAGCCAGCCAATTTTCTATCCATGCTAATACATTTCCTCTGACTCCGCATACCTTTCTTCTGCAGTAACCTTTTGTGTGGCACCTTATCGAATGCCTTTTGGAAATCTAAATACACCACATCCATCGGTACATCTCTATCCACCATGCTCGTTATATCCTCAAAGAATTCCAGTAAATTAGTTAAACATGATTTCCCCTTCATGAATCCTTGTTGCGTCTGCTTGATTGCACTATTCCTATCTAGATGGGGGTCATATGGGACAAACGACCAGGATGAGAGAGTAAAAGTTTTGCTAGTGAGAGTTTTTTCCTCCCAGAGGTGAAAGCAGGAAGGTTCAAAGGGGGTAGGGGGATGTGGGTGGTGAGGGATATAAGGAAGTGGTCGGAAATGGCCTCATCGGTAATCGAGGCCACGGGGGTTGGCAGGCCACACAAGATGGCAACATTGAGGAGGTTGGGATGAATATGGGTAGGAGAGTTTATATGGAGGGAAAAGTTTAACAAGGACAGGAAAACAGTGAATTCAGAGGAGAGGGCAAGGAGAGCAGAGTCAAAGATTGAAATCACTGAGGATGACGAGCCTCTCAGTAAAAAAGCACAGGCAGGAAAGAAGGAAGAATATCCTGGAGATAAATCCCACCCAAAGAAAAACAATTCCAACCCAGCAATGGCTCTACATTACCAAACAACGTTTGATTTACCAGCAGCTTGCGGTTTGTAAGTGTGCATTAAATCATTCCAAATTGCAGTTGGTACCCAATTTGGATCTGTGCCTTATTGGTTATGAAAACTCTTGGTTCAATCACTGGTTTTGTGTTGTGATTTCAGCCAGGATGGTGATAGGAAAGCCTAAATTGGACTCAGCACCCTTGAGCTAGGGAGAGAGAGAGAGAATCAGCCAGGCTTCCCGCTCCAGATAACTATCGAGTTATTCCTTCCGGAGCTGCATTTTTGGAGACACTAGCTGAGGGCAAGGTTAGGCTTGGGTGTGATGTCTGCCACAATCCCTTTTTTTCCTCTCTCAATGTCAAAAACAATACAAAATGCTTCAATTAATCTAACAATAAAGGCATAGCTAGTATAGAGGGATATGGGGGGTTGAAACCACACATACATACACACACATACAAAAAACAATCTGGGAAGGAAAAGGAAATAAACCACTGCAAGCTCAAAATGTATTGATAGCTAAAGAATCCTCAAGGCATTAGATGGCATTATTCAGCTCACGCAAGCTCGCAGATCAGTATTAATGCAGCAACCAGTATCCATCAAAGCCAATTACCCAAGGGAGTTACTCCTGCTAGGACTGCGCTATATGTACACCTTCAGTAACCGTCAAAGACTGCACTCAAGAGAGATCTTTGGGCATCTGTCACAGCCAATTACTCAAATGTTTTCTTAATGCCAGGATCAAGCTGATCAGTGTACAGAAATCTTTTTATGAAGACATGGCAAAATGTATTGAGCAAATGTTGGCTTAAGTAATGGTTTATTGTAACTATATTCTTCCCCCACCCCTACACTTTTTCATTATATTTAAGTACATACTTGAAGTAAATGCTTATATAATTCACTGTAGTACCTTGGGTTTTATCTTGAAAATGCATGTAATATATTCCAAGTTCTCAAAGACATTTTGCTGTTAGACATCCATGCCAACCCTGACTAAAAGCGACATCCATCAGTTATTACCAGACATCCCAAATGTACAATAGAATCTTAATAAATACACAACTGCCAATTAGTATTATGCATTTCTAAAAAGTACAGATAAAAATAATTTATAAATCTTTAAATTGTTTAAAATAACAAAAGGGGTCCGACGAGTGTAAATGCAAAACATGCATATTCTATGCAAGTGATCAGACTTTCAAAATGCTGTCTCTGTAGATTTATTTTGTCAAGGTTTTAACAATGTTAAATGAGGAATTTATGCCTTGATTCAAAATTAGCTGCAAAAGAATGATCACCAGCTCGGACACTAAAATTATACGCTAGGGTCAGGTGGGTGTTTATCTGGAAGAAATATATTTAACTACTTACTTATGCAACTGTTATCGGACGTTTTCAAGGGCAAACCGCAAAACAGACTGGACCGTGCAATGAGAAGTTATTTACGTGATAAATGTAGGACTTTCATGCTGTACTAGACAGTGAACAGCCCTTGTAAAGTGAACAAACACTAGCATTTTAATAGCAGCAAGGTTTTTTTGGCATGTATATGGACTCCTTTATTTATCATAGCACATGATAAAAAAGAGTTTTTATAATACAGAAATAAAAATCAAAGTTTTTAAGGCTATTGCATACGATGATTTCGAGACCAAGTTAAGTCATTCATATTTAAATTAAGCCACAATGTGTTAATAGGGCATCCACTTTAATCAGTAACATACTAAATATAATCATTTAATTTTGCAATGACGATCTCATGAGATTTGCTTATATTATAAAATTCCTGTTATAAAACAATTGCTACATATACGCATTTCAAATAGAATAATAATTTATATTACTAGCTGGAGGTAATATAATGTATTAACTTTGTTGCAAGTATATCACAATCATAAATCTTTCCACAAGCCTGTTCACCAGCTATATGAATTGTCCTAAGCAATATCCACTGTGACACCTGTATCAGCAACACAAAATAACATACAAGAGAGAAGCAAGTGCAGGAATAGCATCTGTGTGTTTATATGACAATCAAAAAGTCTTAATCTCGCCAGTTAGCTGAACCTTTCAATGAGACTAGTGCACTGGAATGACTCCTTATTTATAGTTAAACAATTGGAAGGCATAAATTGTTTCAGAAAACTCACAACAAAGATTATAGAAAGATTTTTAGATTCAACTTTCAAACAGCTAGAATGACTTGCGTGTATGGTCACAGAGAATGATTAGAATTAAATTCTTGTATGAACACAGAATTTTTTTTTTTAAAGCAATCTTTCAAAAGAGCGGAATGTTAAAACAAATCTGGATTCCTTAAAATACTATTTTATCAATTTACGTAACAGTTATAATCACTGTTTAAAATATCTCCCACACCACCAAAGAGCTGAATATTATTCCTTAAATACTCTGGGACAACAAAAAAACACCAACAATATTCACTCCTGGCTGGGCAAAATAAACACTATTCTTTTAATAAGGACCAGCAACAATGAAGGGCTGAAAGGCGAAGAATTTGCACATAAAATTTTAATACTTGAACAAACAAGCTAAATTCCTCATGGCTATTATAATTTAGCATATTCAACCATACTGTGTATTCATTTTGAGATAATATCCTCTTTCTTTACATACAAATACTATTGGGGCTTGTTCAAGGACAGAAAGTGTGGAAAGGGAAAAAAATCTTTAAAATAAATCTTCGATATGGTCACCTATACCCATGATAAATTGCTATCTACCACTCTAAGAGATGTTAATCTTATTTTAGTAGCAAGAATAATATTGATACTATTTTACTAATAAACACTCAATATTGATTTTTGTTTAAAGAAGTGTTATGAAATGCAATCCTCCTCAACTAAAAATGCAAGCATTACTTAAGCTGCAGATCGATATAAATGATTCATGGTTTTGATATCACTCTGATGCAATCTTATCCCTGAGGAATTTCCATGTAATTCTTCATCATGGGACTCAAGCTGCTGTATTATTACAAAAAACTGCTTCTCGAGAACACAATCATTGTACTGTAGTTTAATATCAAACTGCATTCATAATGTGATTAAATCATAGTGGTGCCTTTATTTCCATTTTTAAAATATCAAATCACATAATATTCTTTAGAGGTGCTCTCAGAATGGGCTCAGTACAACATCCATTGTTGAACAAGGTTCGTTGATTTCATCATTCACCTTGCACCCAAGCCAAATTGAGAAGCGGCAATTATTCATGGGAAACGGGCTTAATAGCCGATCTCTTCAAAATACATGCACCATTAAGAACACAGCAAGGCAGCACTGTGACCATAAAGCAATGGGGTGAACAATGCTGTTCATGTCTATTCAACCAGAAATTTGAGCATGAGCTGTCTGCATTGGACAAAAGACTTCAGATATGTGTCAACAGAAAGAAGATCATTCACATAACCAGATGCAGAAAGGTCAAATTTATAACTTAAAAAATTTTCTACACAAAAAAAGCTCAGTCAAATGACCACACGTCAAAAACACAAATCTGTAGGCATGCCCAAATAAACCACCAAAATAAACTGAAAAATGCACCTTGTTGGTAAAGCGAAGATATATTGTTGGGACAGAGCGAAGAATGCTGTATTTCACCAATGGTGTACCTGTCTTGTTGGCGCTCAATGCTGCCACTAGGTGTCTAAATTTTTTACGCGACAATGTTTATTCATCGTGACAAACAGAAAAATAAACAAGACTAGTCAATTTCATGTGGTATTGCACACGGAGAGTCAAGACCAAGTGTCGTCTTCAGGTGTAGTGGAATTAGAGTCTGGGGATAATTGGCCCAAGGAACTTCAATGTAATTCAGTCCCCATTTATGTCCTTACGTTTACATAATTATTTTTAGTTAAATAGCAACATTTATGGCAATTTGGGAAGCATGAGAAACAGAGATGGTTGGAGCACAAGAATTTCTATGCAGCACATGCTGAGGAACAAGAGGCAAAACTGAAGTACTGCAGCACCACCACTGGCAGGAGGATATAATTCAGCATGACACAGTTTCCATTACAAATGTGGACAAAGGAATTTATAATGGAAACACTAACAGGAAGTGCATGCAGTCTTAAGAATTTAAATATATTAGACAATCTCCCATGATGTTACACAAGCAATCAAGACCAAGTGAGATTAGAGGGCAGTGGATATACCAGAGTGCAAAGATTTGGATCAGGAAGCAAAGATAATTCAGTCCCCATTTTAAAATCAGAAATGTTGTACTTGTTTTTACAGTTCCATTATAATTTCAAATGTCCTCATTTCCAATGGAAACTACCTATGTAAAAATGTCACACTGTAATTACACACTCCCACCACTGGTGGCGCTGCAACACATCCATGATCAGTTTACATAGCAAGTTTCTATTATAAATGTAGACATCGGGATTTCTAATGAAAAACCTTAACATGAAGTGTGTGCAGACACGTGTTTTTCAATATAATGCAGATAAATTGGCAAACAAATAAGTCAATCATCATCTTACGAGAGCACTTTCATTTCTTGAGGCTCACAAGGTGGAAGAATCTTCCAGCTTTTTGTCCCTTTTCATTATCTTGGGGATTAGAGACCTTTGTTACTTACGTTGATTGGTCTCTCTCACACCCCAATTTTTGCTCAAGTTCTAGATAACAATAATGGGCTCAATTTTTCCCAAGCACATTTTCTGGCATATTGCCAGAGTTATGCCCATTTTTCGAGGCCAGAAATGCGGCAGAAATGTTTTGCCAAAGTTTCCCCTAATTCGAATTTGGCGCCGTGCAGAGTGTCCGGTCGCCTCAGGGGGTGGAGCCTGCTGTCTGCGCAAAAAAGCAATGCTGCACCTTATGCGCATGCGCGGGGGGGGGAAAGTTACGTTTTTGACGTCATTACAATGTGCGCACATGCTCAGTACAGCTCGGATTTGGCAATCGGCCATTGTTAAAGAGCCAGCTGTGTATGTTATAAGTGTGCGTGAGAGCATTGGGAAAAATACAGCTGCAGCAATACAAGATGCAACGCAGCGCAAGGACCAAGAATTTCTCACAGGAAGAAGTGGAGACACTCGTTACTTTAATTGAGAATAGATGGCAGGAGCTGGACACCAGCAGAGATCACATAAAAGTTCCACCAAAAGAAATAAAGAAACGCTGGAACCAAGTTGCAGAAGATTACTGCGCAGAGATCTGGAGGCCAGTGTAAGGAGACCTTGGTCAAGTAGTTAGTGTAAGTAATATTTTCATTTATTCAATGCAATTGTAAATGTGACCAGCTATATATGTCCCACCCAGCAGAAAGACACCCTCTCTAAAAAGTTGCATTTTCATCTTTGCAGAAGAAAGTGGCACACAACAAAAGAGAAAGAACTCGAACAGGAGGAGGCCCAGCATATCTGCAGCCATTGACATTCTTGGAAGAGAGGGTCACTGCTTTGATGGGTCCTGCCTGGAAAAAAATCAATACTGCACAAGCTGGGCCCACACTCGAGGGAGAGGATAAGTCCTGCAAATTCATCGTGGCCCTTCAAATCAACCTGCTGCCTGGCCTGCGATGTGGGAGCCTACTTATGCCACCATCCTTCCCGCTCCTCTGCTGCTAACCATTTGACTGTTCTGTTATATTTTGCAGAACTTGAGGCCAACCGTGACGATGCAGAAGATTATTCACCCGCGGACGAGCCAGAAGAGAACAGCTTCTAATCCATCCATGGGGTGAGGGGGAGGGGATGGAGCTGGATGAAGCTCCCACTGTTGTACTAACTTTGGAGGAGGTGCCACTTATGGAAGTGACAGCCCCTTCCGTGATAAGTGGTTTGAGTGTTGGTGGGACATTCCATGGTTTCACACCTTCCGAGGTTGCGGGTCCCAGTGATGTGGTGCAACGAGGCACACCTAGGGCCGCACCTTCCGAGGTTGCGGGTCCCAGTGGTGTGGTGCAACGAGGCACACCCAGGGCCGCACCTTCCGAGGTTGCGGGTCCCAGTGGTGTGGTGCAACGAGGCACACCCAGGGCCACACCTTCCGAGGTTGCGGGTCCCAGTGGTGTGGTGCAACGAGGCACACCCAGGGCCGCACCTTCCGAGGTTGCGGGTCCCAGTGGTGTGGTGCAGCGAGGCACACCCAGGGCCCCACCGTCCGAGGTTGCAGGTTCCAGTGGTGTGGTGCAAGCCACACCCTTGGGTAGGAGGGGAAGGAGAGCTCAACAGCGCTCTCCGGAGATGCAGGGTCTAACAGATGTGGTTCAGATGATGTCATTGAGTGTAAAGAGCAATGACTTTACGCGATCACTCCTGGACACCATCAATGGGGTGAGCGATGATATAGCGGGACTGTCAGGAGAAGTAACAACACTCTCACGAGAAATGGAGACGATATCCGGGACCATCAGTGAAGCGATAGTGGCCATGAGGGAGGGAATGTCAGAGGTAGTGCAAACCACGTCACTGGCCATGAGGGAGGGAATGTTGCAAGTCGTTGAGACACTGTCAGGCCGCATGAGGGATGCCATGTTGGAGCTAGCTGCTGCAATAAGAGAACACGCCCAGACCCCGTGCCCATTGACAGAATCAACTGCTACTTCCACTCCAATCCCCACACCAGCCTCTGAAGAGCCCAAAGCCAGGGCCTCCAACTTGCCACCTGGGCCCTCCAACGCTGACGCCTCCCACCCTCAAAAGGTGCGCAGTACCCAAGATGTTGGAAAGAATAAGCTTGGTATCAAGCCCAGAAACACTGCGCCAGCGCCTGCGGGCAGGGGTGGTGGAGTGTCCAAGACAAAGCGCAGCGGGCAGTCTTAGAGTAAGGGGGATGAGAGATGGGTGCGGCCTTTCTCTGCTGCTGTTATTATTATTGTTACTGTTGTAACTGTTCTCAAATTAAAAGTTTTTTGTAAGTTCTGTAAATTTACAAGTTTATAAATGATCCTAAAGTAAAGTTTGATACAAGAATAAATTTATTAAAGTTAAGTTATTGTAAACTTTTGAATAAAATATATTTTACATGAAAACTGAACCATGTTCCATTAACACAACACATCATTACGGAACAGCTCCAAACAGTAAACATATCCATGTGGAATAGTTGTCGCTGACTTAAATTTAACCTTTGAAAGAAGCTCAAAATGGCAGGAAAGCATGCAGCACAGGTTCACAGTTATACCTCTCCAGGTCTGTATGGATGGACCACGCTCAAAGGTCTTTTGACTTCTGCTCTCTTCCACCCTTCCACCCCCACCACCCCCGCAACAAAAATAGCACTCACTTTTTTCAAGTGGACAAAGTTCTACGACTAACACCAAATGTAATCTGGTTAATTTATGTCTCTGGAGATCTTGCTATATTGTGTTTTACAGATCAAGCAATATTTAATGAGATACAGCTCTTTAAACTTCAACATTTATGACAAGATTTGGATTTTTTAAATGGTCTTTAAAAAACAAAGGATAGGAAGTTGGGAGAGGCAGGGGGAATTAAGGAGAGAAGTTCAAAGTGTGGTTCCTAGTGGCTGAAAGCAGGGTCTCCAGTAGTGGGGGGGTGGGGGATATATAAGCCAGAGATCAAAGAACAGAGTGGGGGGGGGGGGTGGCAGTGGGGGAGGATAATTTGCAGGGTTAGAGTGGGTGATAGATAGGGATGGGCCAGGCAATGAGGGGATCTAAACACAAGGATGAGACTTTTAAACCGCAGACATTAGGTGATGGGGAGCCGATGTAAGTGAGTATCAAAATTAATGGAACTTGGTGTGGGATATGATGTGGGCAGTCGAGTTTTGGATGAGCTGTGATTACAAAGTATGGAGGATGGGAGGCCAGCCAGGAGAGCATTGGAATAGTCCAATCTGGAGGTGACAAAGAAATAGATGAGAGTTTCAGTGGCATCTGGGCTGAGGGAGGGGTGGAAGCAGGTGACGTCAGAGAGGTAGAAGTGGGCTATCTTTGCTATGGAGAGGATATGGGATTGGAAGGTCAGCTATAGGTCGAATAGGACGTCAATGTTGCGAATGTCCAGTTCAAACTGAAAGTATCTGGGAAGGAGGAAACTCGGCAAGGGGATGGAATCGATGGCATGAGGGATGAAGTTTATGGCAGGGATGAAGTTTATGGCAGGGCCAAATACGATGGCTTCAGGCTTCCCAGTATTTAACAGGAGGAAACTGCAGCTCAGCCAAGACTGGATGTCGGCTAAGTGATCTGACAACACAGAGGAACTGGAGCGGGCAAGAGAGGTGGAGGAGAGGTAGAGGTAGCATATACATGAAGCTGGCCCCATGTCTTCAGATAATGACACCAAAGGGCAGCATGTAGATGAGGAAGATAAGAGATTTGGTGGATTATAGAGGTAATGATGCGGGGACGGGAAGAGAAGCCATTGCTGGAGTTGCTCCAGCTATTATTGGATAGCTAAGAGTGGAACCAAGTGATGGCAGTTTTATCATTGAACTGATAATTATAATAAAAAAATATTTTAGAATATCTTTTTAACATCAAAAATTGCCATCCCTTTGGAAGGACATAAAGCTCAGTCGTTTCTGAAGAAAGTGGGTAGAGACTTTGAATAAACGCTCCATGTTGAAAGAGAAGAGACTAGGCTTATCTAATAAAATATGGTAACACCGTGCATTTCACTCTCGGATGGTCCACAACAGAATTATAGAAAGCCATGGATGGAACATGCTTGCAGATTTTGGGGGAACCGCTAAAATTGGCATCAGCACCCTGGAGCTAGGAGGATGACAAGTAATGAAATGGAAATTGTAGAAGTACACTGTGCATCATGCATGGGCTTTATTTTCTAAGAGGGTGTGGCGTCTGGGGCTACACCCTCTGGAAATTTAGATTTTTGTCACTTTGTTTGGTCCATTTTCCAACATGTTGGAGAAGATTTTTTTTAATCCATCTATTTCAAACTTCCATTAAGAAGTGCCATACAAAGATGTTAAGTGTTCTGCTGCTAATATTCTCAAAAAGTAATTTCTAAGCTTTGGTCTTCAAATTAACAACCAATAATCTAACACACTGTATAAAATATTAGCTGTTTATTACAGTAATTGCCACAGATATATACAATCTTCAGACAATGGCTGTGTATATTATCCCCTTGACCTTGTGTGAGTTGCTGTCAGACAAGAGACAATATGAAATATAAGGGAAAGATATTGTCCATTTGGGTTCCTAAATTGAGACTTGCTGTGCTTGAGATGAGGAGTACTGTTCTATTGTCATTTCTCTTCATCCTTCATTGTATCTGAATTATTTTGCGTTTTCACTGACATAACATTTTTCAAAATTGTGGTTTGCGTGCATTAAAATGAACAATGCTGTATATAGTTTAGTTTGAAACAGATCTTTAAAAGAACCACCTTGCCTCCAAGGAGAGCTGATCTAAATTATTAATCCAATGACAGTTTTGAGCAATAGGGGATGATAAATCAATTTATGGATCATAAACCATTCATAATTATCCATTTAATAGTTGAATTTAAATTTATTTTCAGCCCGTATCAACACTTCAGTTTAAGGGTGGGGTGGGAGTTAATGTTATGAAAATATGGAATATATGTAGTATATATATATATATATAACAATGTCTATCGGGATACATGAGGTTTGTAGAAGTACCTGGACAATATATTATTCATTTTAAAAATGACAAGTATGCCTTTTTAAATTCATTCATGGGATGTGGGCATCATTGGCAAGGTCAGCATTTATTGCCCATCCCTAATTGCCCTTGAGAAGTGAGCCGCCTTCTTGTCCAACACGGCCATTTCAGAGGACAATTCAGAGTCAACCACATTTCTGTAGGTTTAGAGTCACATAGACCAAACCGGGTATGAATGGCAGATTTCCTTTCACAATGGACATTAGTGAACCAGATGGGTTTTTATGACAATCCAATAGTTTCATGGTGGCCATTACTGATCAATAAAGAGGGCAAATTGGTGGGGAAACAATAGCATGAAGCCATTTTCTATTCCAAAGGAAGGGAGATAGTTACATAAGCCTTGTAGGCAAGGCTGTTACCCATCTTTATTTGGTGCAGGTGATAACCAACTTGTTTTTTGTGCATCCCATTTAAGGTTTTTTTGCCATTTAATCCATAAAATTTGTATCAAATCATTTAATAATTGGTTACACCAATTAATATTGAGAACTGAAGTAATAAACCTGAATTATGCCTGCACAACCCATAATTTGTAGACATTAAAGCTTTGAGCCTAATGGCAAGACGTAAATCTTTTGTTACCACGGTACATCACGGTTTCATTAAGGATATTTATAATCGGTGATAAAATAGCCTTTGCACACAAGCAGAAAACGAGCGCGAGAGCGTTTTCGGAGCATGCAGTGGTATTGTCAGTATGTCAGCTCAAGAGAAAACGACTCAAGAGAAAACAGCTCGTTTGAAAGTAAATTTGATTGATATTTTGGGACAACACATTTTTGTATAAAGTTTGCTAGTTCGAAAGAAAAACAACTCTGTGTCCAAGAAGAAACTCTGAGTAATGATTTAGTGAGAATGTATCAAATTACAAGTTGCATATTGTGAAATATAAAATTGCACAGGAGAATGAGAAGTGGAGGGGAGAAAAACGGGAGTTTATTTGGGCACAGGATGTCATATTCAAAAATTCTCTGCCCCACTATTTTCTAAATTTTCTAAATTTACCACTATTTAGTTTCCCTATACACCACACAACCGAAGGTTTTAAATATTGCTACACTGTAGGATATACTTTCAATGTATACTGTTTAATTTACTTGATTATTTATACAGAAATTGAAAGAAATCTCTGTAGCTTAATTTCTATTATCTTATCAACTGTGCATGTCAAGTTGACATATTCCCCAAGAGATTATCATTTGAAAACATTTTTCCAGATTCGTGCTGCAACTAAGTATGCGTTCTTATCCATTTACCTTACGTTTCTCATTGCAGAGGCTTTCCTTACTTCCCAGAAAAATAAACTTCCTTATCTACATCCATACAGTATTTAGAAAAGAAATTATCTTGAAATTATCACAGGAACCGATGAAGCAAACTCAAAAAATATTTAAGGACAATAAAAGGGGTTGGTGGGGGAACGAGCAAGAATAAAGGATACGCCAGTTTCAAAGTGGAGTTGTATTACATGTAAAAGGACTTTTGATGTAAAGTACTCCTCCACAATCATCATTTGGAAGAAAAGAAAATTAGAACTTTGAGAGGAGACTTCCAATTTCCCAGTGGAAAAGCAGGTTTCTGGAGCCATCAATGTAAATCATTTTGGGACATCCTGAGGACATAATAAAATGCAAGTTCTTTCTTACTTACTCGAGACTCGCAGTTTGGGATTTCTCAACCAAATGACACATGTAAAGTCCTGTCCCCTCAGTACAGCATCACACGAGGCATGTCGTGAAGTCAAAGTCACTCTGGACCCGCACCTTTATTTCACAGCTCTGGAATGCTGCACTTGCCTGAGACCTGTCCTTATATACCTGTCTCTTGCAAGTGCACCCCTGGTGGTAAGGTATGCTGGTGGTTACAGGTCATATCTTATTACCGTCATGTATAGCATGTTAGGATACAGTTATATATAATAATGTAAGATACATGACAACACATACACAGCTTGGCTGAGTAGCGCCATCCTTCGCAGTTTTTGATGCTAATGCCCACTAAATACAATGATAGAAAGATCTTACTGCATATATCATTTGTGCTGGTATTTTCTGGCCAAGACACATGGCATGATAGGTGTTCAATAAACTGTCTTTACAGTGGTAAAATGGGAATTTCTCTGCCTAGGTAAGAAGAAATTCTGTTATAAAAAATGTTTGAGGGAGGAGAGCTTCATCACTTTGAAAGCAAACCCTCTCCCATTTACACACGAGTATTGTGATCCTTACATTTCTGAGTGCATCCCACAGCAAAGGACATCCTTGGCAATAGATAGAAATTAGGAATTAGGGGGTGTTGGAGCTCCAGCCAGACAAGATATGTACAGCTATGGGGATTGATGAAAGCTCTTCATTCTATTCACATAGTTGGGAAGACGTAGTGTGTTTCCTTAAAAATTCACAGCTACACATTTGCAGTAAAGAACTAGCAGGTTTATGAGCAAAGGTTTAACAATCTAAATGAACCCAACCTATTTATCCACCAGGTACACAACTGCACGCCTCATCATGGAGAACCTGAACTCAATTAACTGGGGTTTTATTGAGTCTTGTGAACATAACATGACTGGCTAAGCCTCACACAGTGCAACAGCTCCACAAACCTGTGAGCATGCTCACATAAGAACATAAGAAATAGGAGCAGGAGTAGGCCATTTGACCCCTTGAGCCTGCTCCGCCATTTAATAAGATCATGGCTGATTTGATCATGGACTCAGCTCCACTTCCCTGCCCGCTCCCCATAACCCTTTATTCCCTTATCGCTCAAAAATCTGTCTATCTCCACCTTAAATATATTCAATGACCCAGCCTCCACAGCTCTCTGGGGCAGAGAATTCCACAAATTTACAACCCTGAGAGAAGAAATTCCTCCTCATCTCAGTTTTAAATGGGCAGCCCCATATTCTGATCCTATGCCCCAAGTTTTAGTTTCCTCTATGAGTGGAAATATCCTCCCTGCATCCACCTTGTTGAACCCCCTCATTTATCTTATATGTTTCAATAAGATCACCTCTCATTCTTTTCAACTCCAGTTAGTATAGTCCCAACCTATTCAACCTATCTTCATAAGTCAACCCCCTCAACTCCGGAATCAACCTAGTGAACCTTATCTGAACAGCCTCCAACACAAGTATATCCTTCCTTAAATACGGAGACCAAAATTGCACGCAGTACTCTAGGTGTGGCCTCACTAATACCCAGTACAGTTGTAGCAGGACTTCTCTGTTTTTATACTCTATCCCCCTTGCAATAAAGGCCAACATTCCATTTGCCTTCCTGATTATTTGCTGTACCTGCATACTAACTTTTTGGGTTTCATGCACAAGGCCCCCCAGGGTCCCTCTGTACTGCAGCACTTTGCAACTTTTTCTCCATTTAAATTATAATTTACTTTTCTATTTTTTGTGCCAAAGTGGATAACCTCACATTTTCCTACATTATACTCCATCTGCCAAATTTTTGGCCACTCACTTAGCCTGTCTATATCCCCTTGCAGATTTTTTGTGTCCTCCTCACAACTTGCTTTCCCACCCATCTTTGTATCATCAGCAAAATTACACTCAGTCCCTTCATCCAAGTCATTAATATAGATTGTAAGTAGTTGAGGTTACAGCACCAATCTCTGCGGCACCCCACTAGTTACTGTTTGCCAACCAGTTTATCCGTGTTTTCTGTTAGTTAGCCAATCCTCAATCTAATGCTAATATATTACCCCCAACCCCATGAACTTTTATCTTGTGCAGTAACCTTTTATGTGGCACCTTATCGAATGCCTTCTGGAAATCCAAATATACCACATCCACTGGTTCCCCCTTATCCACCCTTCTCATTACATCTTCAAAGAACTCCAGCAAATTTGTGAAACATGATTTCCTTTTCCTAAAACCATGTTGACTCTGCTTGGTTGAATTATGCTTTTCCAGATGTCTTGCTACTGCTTCCTTAATAATGGACTCCAGCATTTTTCCAACCACAGATGTTAGGCTAACCGGTCTATAGTTTCCTGCTTTCTGTCTGCCTCCTTTTTTAAATAGGGGCGTTACATTTGTGGGTTTCCAATCCACCGGGAACTCCCCAGAATCCAGGGAATTTTGGTAGATTACAACGAATGCATCCAGTATCTCTTTTAGGACCCTAGATGCAAGCCATCAGGTCCAGGGGTCTTGTCTGCCTTTAGCCCATTATTTTACCACGTATTACTTCTTTAGTGATAGTGATTGTATTAAGTTCCTCCCTCTCTATAGCCCCTTGATTATCCCCTATTGTGATGTTTTTAGTGTCTTCTACCGTGAAGACCGATACAAAATATTTGTTCAAAGTCTCTGCCATTTCTCTATTCTCCATTATTAATTCCCCAGTCTCATCCTCCAGGGGACCACCATTTACTTTAGCCACTCTTTTTCTTTTTATGTAACTGTAGAAACTCTTATGATCTGTGTTTTATATTTCATGCTAGTTTACTTTCATAATCTATTTTCCCCCTCTCTATTTTTTTTTTTAGTCGTTCTTTGCTGTCTTTGAAAAGATTCCCAATCCTCTGGCCTCCCTCTAGTCTTGGCCACATTGGGGCCAAGTTTTGGCCTGAGTTGCTCCTGATTTTTTGGAGCAACTGGTTTAGAATGGAGTATCTTAGAAATTTGAATTCTCGGCATTTAGTTTGCTCCAGTTCTAGTCAGTTAGAACAGTTTCACTTTGGAACAGAATTTTTTTTTCAAAAAGGGGGCGTGTCCAGCCACTTACGCCTGTTTTCAAAGTTTAGGCAGTGAAAACTTACTCCAAACTAACTTAGAATGGAGTAAGTGAAGATTTTTGTACGTTCGAAAAAACCTTGTCTACACTTTGGAAAATCAGGCGTAGGTTACAAATTAGGCGTAGGGAAAGGGGGGGGCTAGGGTTTAAAGGGAAGTTTACAAACATTAAACACTTCAGTTTTACAAATAAAGAGCCATCATCAATAATAAATGATAAATTCATCAATAAATCAACCAATAAATCAATCAAAAAAAGTTTATAAAAAATAATTAAAAAATTAAAAAATCAATCAATAAAACATTTTCTACTTACCGACTGCAGCACCAGGAGTCCTCCAACAGCGTGCTGGGTCGGCCCCCCCCCCCCCCCACACCCAGTGTGTCTCTATCTCTCTGTCTGTCTGTGTGTGTGTCTCTCACTCTCTGTCTGTCAGTATCTGTGTTTCTGACAGCAAGGGGAGGGGGAAAAGGGGGGTGGGAGGGGGAGAAGGGGGAGGGGAGGAGGGGTCATGCAGGTCCGGGGGGGAGGAAAGTCGCGGGGGCAGGTCAGGTCGCCGGTGGGGGGGGGGGAGCAGAGGTTGGGTCCGGTCCGGTCGGGTGGGAGGAGCCTTATGCACGCAGCCTCAGTGAGGCCATTCGGGCCCCTACCACAGTTTTGGGCGCCTGGAGCTAATGCACATGCGCGCCCACTGTAGCGCGCATGTGCAGAGGTCCTGGCACTGTTTTCAGCGCAGGGTCCTGGCTCCGCCCCCTACAGCTCATGCTGTGCTGCGCCCAGCTCCAGAGGAACTGCAGGGAGCCGGAGAATCGGTAAGTTTTTTTTAGGCGCACTTTGTGGCGTGAAAAACGGGCGTCCAGGTCCAGGCTGTGCCATTTTAGGCGCGGCCCGAAACTTGGGCCCATTGTATGCCCTTGTTTTCAATTTGATACCATCCCTTCGTTAGAACATAACAACTTCTCTTACAGCCTTTCCTTCTCATTGGGATATATTTTTTTTGAGTTGAGGGTTGTGAAATATCTCCTTAAATGTCTGGCTAAGCCCCTCACAGTGCAACGGCTCCACAAACTTCAGAGCATGCTCACAGGTGCGTACATTACAGAAGGATTCCGTTAACACTGCTGCAGGAGACAAATGTTCCTTCCTCCTGGTTGAATTAAAAAAGACACTGCTGTCAGAGGTTCAAATACACCTTGCCTGAGTGCAGCATAAAGCCATTTCCCATGACAATTTATGGTTTATTGCACATAGGTTCTAATGGAGCGGAGCTTACATGACCTTCTGTGGTACTAGTTTAAGGTTCCAAATGCGAATCAGAGTTTTAATAAGTGTTTATTTCCCAAAGGCTTTTTCTTGAATTTGAAATGCCTCCTGGAAGTGAACACTGATCATAGCAGCTGAGCTGGGTTACAAGCTCTGATCCAGAAAGTGCTCCAGACAACACAAAATGTGGCTGCAACGCCAGGTCTTGCTCTTTGTTTCACAGGATGATTTTTTTTCCATTTAGTTGCACAATTTTTTTTTGAGTTGGCAGCTTCCATGAAACCACAAAAGAAAACCAGACCCCAGAGAGGCTAATTCCAGGGATGTCAGTCTGTACCAATTAAATTATAGCGTGCTCCACAGGTCATAATTTTTTATTTCTAGATGTGGCATTTGCAGAGCTCCTTGATGGCTCTGTGGGTAAATGCATCATAGGCAGTCCCTCGGAATCGAGGAAGACTTGCTTCCACTCTAAAAATGAGTTCTTGGGTGACTGAACAGTCCAATACGAGAACCACAGTCCCCGTCACAGGTGGGACAGACAGTCGTTGAGGGAAAGGGTGGATGGAACTGGTTTGACGCACGCTCTTTCCACTGCCTGCGCTTGGTTTCTGCATGCACTCGGTGATGAGACTCTAGGTGCTCAGCGCCCTCCTGGATGCACTTCCTCCACATGGTGGTCTTTGGCCAGGGACTCCCAGGTGTCGGTGGGGATGTTACACTTTCTCAAGGAGGCTTTGAGAGAGTGTCCTTGAAACGTTTCCTCTGCCCACCTTTGGCTCGTTTGCCATGAAGGAGTTCCGAGTAGAGCGCTTGCTTTGGGAGTCTCGTGTCAGGCATGCAAACATGTGGGTAAATGCACAGTGCAGCACAATGTGCTCCAAAGCCACACAGCCAAGGAACACCCCAGGTTCAGTCTGTGGTTTGGGAGCTGATCGTGCAGACAAGACAAAATGTGTGTAGATGCTACAAAGCAGCTGCAGCATTTCAGACTGGAGGAGGGGAGCAAACGAGGGTTTCCACTCATAGTCGACATATTAACTGAGGCATACGAATGCATGGGCCTTACGCTAAACATCCATAAGACAAAGGTCCTCCAGCAGCCTGTCCTCACCGCACAGCACTGGCCCCCAGTCATCAAGATCCACGACGCGGCCCTGGACACCGTGGACCATTTCCCATATCTCGGGAGCTTCCCATCAACAAGAGCAAGCATTGACGACGAGATCCAACACCGCCTCCAGTGCGCCAGTGCAGTCTTCGGCCACCTGAGGAAAAGACCAGGCACTCAAAACTGCCACCAAGCTCATGGTCTACAGGGCTGTAGTAATACCTACCCTCCTGCATGGCTCAGAGACATGGACCATGTACAGTAGACACCTCAAGTTTCTGGAGAAATATCACCAACTATGTCTCCGCAAGATCCTGCAAATCCCCTGGGAGGACAGGCGCACCAACATCAGCGTCCTCATTCAGGCTAACACCCCCAGCATTGAAGCACTTACCACACTCGATCAGCTCTGCTGGGCAGGCCACATCGTCCGCATGCCAGACACGAGACTCCCAAAGCAAATGCTCTACTCAGAGCTCCGTCAAGGCAAATGAGCCAAAGGTGGGCAGCGGAAACACTACAAAGACACCCTCAAAACGTCCCTGATAAAGTGCGACATCCCCACTGACACCTGGGTGTCCCTGGCCAAAGACCGCTCTAAGAGGAGGAAGTGCATCCGAGAGGGCGCTGAGCACGAGTCTCAACGCCGAGAGCATGCAGAAATCAAGCGCAGGCAGCGGAAAGAGTATGCGACAAACCAGTCCTACCAACCCCTCCCCTCAACGACTATCTGTCCCACCTGTGACAGAGTCTGTGGCTCTCGTATTGGGCTGTTCAGCCACCAAAGAACTCACTTTAGGAGTGGAAGCAAGTCTTCCTCGATTCCGAGGGACTGCCTATGATGATGATGGGAAATGTGAGTGTTGGAAAGTCAGGTAAGGACACAGTCAGGCTCAATTGTGACAGCTCCTAAGTTTAAATAGCCCACTGACACTCACTGTACAGGTCACTTAAGCTAAGCAGCAGAGGACCATCAGCTTCAATGAAACTTAACTCCACTATGAACAACTCATCACTCCAGATCATGAGAGGGTAAGGGAAGACAGGAGGAAAATAAAATGAATAGGTGTAAATATACGCGATCATTCTCCATCAAAGCACCTTCCCTTTTGTGTATTGATATTCATAGCAACCCTCCATTCTTATTTACAGCCTTAAACTTCTGAATGCCTTTGACTGTTGGTACCCAAGTCTTACAGCAAATTCTTTTCCAAATCTCAGTTAGATTCAGCTCTCATCATTGGACCACTGTATAGATCTCTGTCATTGAATTACAGTGTGCACTCGACGCTTGCGTTTGCACACACTTGGAGGTCAAACTCCAAACTATTATCAACACCTTCACCGAAGCGTACGGGACTATGGGCCTTACACTAAACATCCATAAAACAAAGGTTCTCTACCAATCTGCCCCGGCCATACAGTACTGGCTCCCGATTATCAAGATCCATGTCGAGACCTTGGACAACGTGGACCATTTTCCATATCTCGGAACCCTCCTGTCAACAAGGGCAGACGTCAACGACAAAGTCCAACACCATCTTCAGTGTGCCAATGCAGCCTTCGGTTGCCTGAGGAAGTGTGTTTGAAGAACAGGAACACAAACCCAGCACCAAACTCATGGTCGACAGAGCAGTAGTGATATGCTTCAGAGACATGGACTATGTACAGCAGACACCTCAAAGCACTGGAGAAGTACCATCAATGCCGCCTCCGCAAGATCCTGCAAATCCATTGTCAGTGTTCTCGCTCAGTCCAACATCCCAGCATTGGCCACGCTCGATCAGCTCCTATGGACGGGCCACATCGTCCACATGCCCGATACAAGGCTCCCAAAATAAGTGCTCTACTCAGAGCTCCAACAGTGCAAGCAAGTTCCTGGTGGGCAGAGGAAACGCCTCAGGGACACCTTCAAAGCCTCCTTGAAAAAGTGCAACATCCCCACCAACACCTGGGAATCCCTGGCCCAAGACCGTTCAAAGTGAAGGAGAAGCATCTGGGAAGGTGCCGAACACCTCGAGTCTCTTCGTCGGGAGCATGTGGAAGCCAAGCGCAAACAGCGGAAGGAGTTGTAAGTATACATCTATTTTTCTTGAAACAAGGCACAGGAAGAGGCCACGAACAAACTGTTTTAAAGTAAAAACTTTTGGACTACCTGGGAGGGGAAAAGGTGCCAGCCTGAGGCAAGTGGTGACTCATCACACCTTAAAAGCAATCTCTGTGGTCAAGGACTAAACTTGGTTATGCATAGAGACAAAGAGATTGATACGATCAGAAGAGCCTCGGAGTTGATTGGCCCCAGGGGTAAAACAGTTCACCTCAGAGACTACAAGTCTGCAAGAGACCAGGACTACAAAGGACCCTATGAAATGCACATTTTTGGATAACAGGGCATTAAGGATAAGGAGTTATCTTTTGCACTGTCGACTCAGTGTGCAAATTAGTAGCCATTCAAACTCATCACCACAGCCAGTTAAACAAATCACTACATTGATCCAGATACATTAATCGGACCCCAGCCCAGCGGGAAACTTATTCACACTATGGATATAAATATACGGACACAGAAACACAAGCAGGCACGAAAAGGAAGGAGGGCAAACAGAGAATCAGAAGGACATGAAAGGAACAGCACTGCAGAGAACAGCCAGAAGAACAACCAACCGGTCACGGAACCAATGACCACGAACCTACAATAGCTACAGCCAGGAAAGGTGATTGTATGTTTTCAGTCGATTTCTCTCAGAAGTCTAGTCCTGTAGTTTTAGTCAGTTTTTGTTACGTAATAAAACTGACACTGATTAAGGCTAAATTGTGTGCCACGTGTTGTCCTTTCCCACTCTAAGTTCCGAGGTCTAAGAATCAGAGTAGAGTGAAAAACAAACACCCTACAGAGTGCACGACAACCCAAGCACCCCATCCACCCGTCCCTTCAACCACCGTCTGCCCCGCCTGTGACAGAGATTGTTGGTCCTGCATTGGACATCGGTCACCTGAGAACTCCTAACAGTGTGGAAGCAAGTCATCCTCGACTCCAAGGGACTGCCTTGGAAGAGAAGACTGTACAGACAAATCAGCAAATTCTAATGCTTTAAAAAAAAATCTTGGTAGCACAGCAACGCCATGGCTTGATTCTCCAATGTCCTGTATTTACCATGGACAGAACATGGATTAAAGCCCACAAATCCCCACCAACCTAAATCCCAATCTCAGCTAAGCCACAAAAGGGCATTTTCAAAGTGGAGGTCAGAAGATTCCACGCAAGGAGGACATTTATTTTTCAATGATGAATGAGTCACGAGGGGTGGCTCTTGCATACCTCCTAGAAGTCACATCAAGACCGTCATTGCAAAGGCCTGGGAACAGATTGCCTAACCATGTTCTCAGCAGGGAATGGTGCTTGTTGTGAGGTCTATAACAAGAGGAGGAGAAAAATAATTACTGAAAAGCACAGGGTTGGGGGACGGGGTGGGGAAACAAAAACAGCATTAATAGGCTGCAAAAACTACAGGATGTAGTTAGAAATGTACTATTAGTTCTCAACATGTCGAGGGGCACTTGAAAATGTGAAAAGGGACACATCAACATGAGAGGGAATAACTACTTGGAATTTCAGCCACAACCTTCTTCAGAATGTTGTTGCCATGCTCTCATTATGTTGCTGATTACAAAGAATTTATTTGCAAATGTATCCGCAAATCTTAGATTGTGCTTCTCAAGTTCAGCGATCTGTGCTAAGCACAGTATAGAAATGTAAAACCCAACTGAGATTTGAAGGTTTTTCCTATCAGATTTAAGTACCACGGAATGAATTTCTGCTCAGAGGCAATCAAAAGTTCAAAGCTGTGTATACAAATGCAGAAGATGTGTGAATGCAAGCGCGCAGAAGTGCAGCAAAGTATTCAAATAAACTGTAGCTCCTTTTCACACTCAACCAGCTTCCAGCAAGGATGGCAATACTGACTGCTGTTTACTGGTTAATAGTAAAAATGTAGATATTATCATCTTTCTACCATTATTGCACACACAAACTTTACTCATTGTGCAGAAAAGGTAGCACGAAAATAAAACTATTATTTAGTCCACTTATATACATTGCAGAGTTATTGAAATTAGAGTTGTACACAAACAATTCCAACTCAAACATGGATCTTTGCAGGCGCCTATAAACATTAACTTAATCCTTCACGTTCTCAAATAGTTAGAGGGAATTTACCCATTCTCAGAAACATCCATAAGCATTTACCCAAAGAAACATTGATAAGCACAATATAGGATGGGGGGGGGTTCAACAAGGATTTCCACTCCTTATTCAGTGGTCAGTGCTGGAAGATGCACAGTATCGGGCTAAGCTAGGATCCCTCCACAGTCAAACAGCCTGCCATAACTCGCTGCCTTCCTCACACATGAATGGTCATTTGGCTAAGCCCTGCCAATACTAACGGAACCATATTGCAGCATGAGCTACCACCTTTGGAAAGAAGAGGAAACACAAACTTTAAAAAAAGGTTACCACTCCCTTGAAATGCAGCAAACATTTTAATATCACATGATCCCAATCTCAAATTAGGTGAAATACACCATTAGCTTTCAACTGCAGTTTTAACTGATATTCTGACAAACAGTGCTGCTCAGCAAAGCACAAATGCTCAAGACACCCTCCCCCCACAAGTCAGCAAAAGTCAGAAAACTATGCTCTCAAACCAAGAGCCCACCCAAATGTCAATATGCTTGTGTATTGCATACAGGAAGAAATCATGCAAAACAATTAAGAGGTCTTCATGCATCCATTCTGGCCAAAGTCTGTGGAATATTAGCAATCTGATTCTGCCTGCAAGAGTTTCCAAGATTATCTGTAGCTGCTTCTACAATCATATTTTCTTCTAATTGTTCAAGTCATTGAGTCAACTCTCATTTCCCAATATTTACTCTCCATCAGTTATCATTCTACTGTCATGTTACTGCCAGAAGAGGCGAGGGCCCAGGGGCAACACGGGCCAGCTCACACTGCGATATGTGTGCGCGCTAGGTCCATGCAGCAGAGCTGGTCTCCAGTCATCTTGAGTAATCCTTGCCACGGGACCAAGACCTAGCTCTGTCAAGCCCGTGTGGTGGCTGGTGTGCAACGGCCATCACACGTTAAAAAAATCAACGTACAGGCATCTTCCACCCTTCAACATGTAGTTCGGGACCTGGAATATTAGGTCCTTCATTGAAACACCTGTGAACTCATCCCTTTTTGGCATGGAAGCAAGTCATCCTCACTTCGAGGGACTGCCTATGATGATGTTATTCCATAAATAGGCTTGCAAAGAAACTGAAACATCAATGGTCCATCAAGTATTTTGGAAGGACTTGGAAAATCTCTCCTCCATTTCATTTGCAATGTTTATTTGAATTGACAAACTCAGTAAACATCACAGCTCCAGAGAGAGTTCATTTTGCCACTTTTACACAGCATAGAAAAATATTCTTCATAAAAGATCCACCATTTCAACTAAGAAGTATGTGACATTGTGTTCTTCTATTTTCCCGAAACATACAAAAGGATTACCAAGCATTTTTAAATGAACACAATGTTCCTTTAAAAGCATTTTATAGGGAGGATTATGATGTCTTCTGTATTTCAATATTCAACTCCACACAAACCTTCCCCAATCACCGAGTGGAAAAATACACTAAATTGTGCAGCATTGAACCATAGAGACTAAGCTAAGATCAAACTTCAATCCCAGATGTGTATTGAATTAGCCAATTTCAGGCAAGATAGCAACAGGGGGGGGGGGGGGGGGGCGGGGGTGCCTTAGTACTCCCACAAAACAAAAGCCATCATTCTTTACTCTGATCACAATCCAATGGTCTCTGCGGGAACTCTGCCGGTGAATGATAGGGCGAGGACAGAATTGGGCTTGGTTGGTCAAACACGCAAGGCTTACACACCATGAGCAGCCTCGAGTGAGTTACCAGAGTGGACCTGGTAAAGAAATCCCACAAAGCCAACTTAAGCAGAGCCGATGTAAAGGGAGAAGAACTAGAGAAAAGGGTAGTTATCCAGTATAATATGAGAGCTCTACCAGAGGATCGCACTTTATTCTTGCAGCTTATGTCATCAGCTAAACCCCTTGACTGCATTTACTGCTTTGTCCCCACTGCCAAACATTCAGTATCCTCTGTGTAATTTTTAAATTTTACAATTCAAGGTCCAGTGCAATAAATCTTCAAATTCACCTTCACTCAACTATTCCCAAATGCCACCTACATTTCACACATAATGTAGTTATTAGTGTCAACTTCGCTCAGTGATAGCACTCTCACTTCTGAATCAAGTGGTCATGAGTTCAAGCACTATTGCAGGTTCAGCACATTTCCAAGCAAACATTTCAATGCAGTACTGAGGGAGTGCTGCATTGTCACAAATGCTACCTTTCAAATGAAATGCGAAACCAAAACCTCATCTACTGATTCTGGTGGATCTAAAAAGACTTGGATTTATATAGCGCCTAACATGACCACTGGACGTCTCAAAGCACTTTACAGCCAATGAAGTACTTTTGGAGTGTAGTCACTGTTGTAATGTGAGAAACGCGGCGGCCAATCTGCGCACAGCAAGCTCCCACAAACGGCCATCATCAACATCATAGGCAATCCCTCGAAATCGAGGAAGACTTAAAAGTGAGTTCTTAGGTGACTTAACAGTCCAATATGGGAATTACAGTCTCTGTCACAGGTGGGATAGACAGTGGTTGAGGGAAAGGGTGGGTCGGGAGTCTGGTTTGCCGAACGCTCCTTCTGCTGCCTGCACTTGTTTCCTGCATGCTCTCGGCGACGAGACTCGAGGTGCTCAGCGCCCTCCCGGATGCTCTTCCTCCACTTAGGGCAGGCTTTGGCCAGGGACTCGCAGGTGTCAGTGGGGATGTTGCATTTTATCATGGAGGCTTTGAGGGTGTCCTTGAAACATTTCCTCTGCCCACCTGGGGCTCGCTTGCCATGTAGGAGTTCCAAGTAGAGCGCTTGCTTTGGGAGTCTTGTGCCACAAACAGCAATGTGATAATGACCAGATAATCTGGGGGTTTTTGTTATGTTGATTGAGGGATTAATGTTGGCCAGGACACTGTTGCATAAGCAATCCAATGGCACTATTTGAAGCACAGTGATGTTCACCCAATGCCTTGGCCAACATTATTCCCTCAACCAATGCCACCAAAACAGAATAACTGGTCATTTATCTTATTGTTGCTTGTGATACCTGCTTTGTACAAATTGGCTACTGCAGGTTTGTCTATATAACAATAGTGACTACACTTCTAAAGTCATTCATTAGCTGTGAAGCACTTTGGGACATGCTGAGGGCATGAAAGGTGCTATACAAATAAAAGTCTTTTTTTGTAGGATTAAGTAAAGATTGTGGAATTTCCACACAGCCACAATGTAAATAGGATTTTCTCATTTGGATTTCAATAAAGTGCAATGATAGGCATGTGAAACTTTCATGCATGCTCATTTGAACATTGAAAATGCCCAGCAATAAAACTAGATTAGAGATCTTGTGCTGCAGTACTTGGGTTATGTCTGGAAAGAATATTCTGAGCGGAGATGAAGTACTGACAATTACAGGTCCATCACTGATGGTACCAGTGGTACTAACTTGGGAGTATCTCACAAGAAGCATATTGGGACATTAAATATATTAGGTTTTTTTGTACATTATGACAGCACTAATACATGGATAGTAATTGAATCCTACACTATGTAGAACATAAAAATAGGTTAATATATTGAAAAGACTTTTGCAAATGATTAGAGTTGGAACATCACCAAACTAAGACAGCAAAGAGCAAGCAGTTTATATGTGTCATCTAAATCCTCTACAGTGTGTTACAGCCTTGAACCATTTAGCATTCAGACTACTTATACAATCTTACATTTCCCATCCAAACACCCACTTCTGAGCTTTCCTTTTGGGAGTTCTAATCTTCAGATATCATTGCCAACTACAATTACACCAATGGAGTTCCTCCACATAGATTTTCATTTTTCTGACAGAAAGAGTAGCAGGTTTAAAATAAAGTATGCCCTACCTTTTGTAATAAAAGTGAAATGTAAAATATTCTTCAGTCCAGCAACAAGAAGGAGTGCAAAGGCAGCAAGTAGAACTCGCCCTGCATCCATAGCACTGAGCAATACAGCACTAATGGTCAGCATAACTGCACCCTTCCTCTTATAAGTATTTTTCTCTTCTTCCCTCCCCTATGACACAGACAATTACCAGAGAAAAAGGGACCAGCTTCCTGGCCTCTTAGCAGTGCTCAGTAAACCAGTTCATGTCAAGCTGTGTTAATGAGCAGTTCCACAAGTCAGCGTAGGCAAGACTCCTTTTGATTACAGCCAAGAATATCAATAGAAATGAGCATCATACAAACTTTACGAAATCTCAATAAAAATCAATATTCAAACTGATTTTTCACATCATTCTACAAATGGTATCAGCTACTCAGTTGAAGAAAAATTTACGTGACCTGTTTATATGTGCAGTTCCCTAGATATTTAATGCATTGTTTCAATTATTCAGCTTTGATAGCAGCCACATCACATGAACACACAGAACGCATTAAAGTCACTAGTGGTGCCATCTCCTTATACACAAGGTCCGCACAGCCACAAAAAACAAGGAGGATACATTTGCCAAATTTGCTACGGGCAGCAGCTGAGATGATGCTTTTTTAAAAACTAACGATTCCTGATTGCCATTCGTCTTCAGAGCTTGAAGCGTTTGGGAAAGTCGTCACGTCAGGTTCAATGTGTGCATCTTTATTTTGATGTCATGGCTGCAGTCGATTTCCTCCACTTCCAGATATCATGAGCTCAGTGATGCACTTTGTGCACGTGCACTGGCAAAGAGTCAAAGTCAGTCACACACGTGCAGATTACCGGGATTAAGATTGTGGAAGGTCGAAGAGAGACCAACTGCACTTTTTATGCATTAATGTGGACAAGCAATTAGGTTAGTAGATTCCGGAAACAAATATTTGGAAAATATATCATACAGGTACAATGAAAAACTTAGAATCTACAATCTTTCAGAATATCAAATACAATATATTCACTACTGTAGTTCACTGCATGAAGCTAACCAAAACTTCTGATAAGCAGGTGAACAATGAGCAGTAATGATGCACTCAAGAAACACCAGTTAAGTTAGGTGGACAATAGGATCATTCTTATGCGTCAGGAGACCAGGATATCAAGAGTGACAGTGGAAATAAATATATATTTTAACCCAATTACACACCATTCTTTTCACTTAGACAAGATACTAGAAGATGGCTGATCGCTGTGAAGCCATACTCATGAGCCAGAGCTTGCAGGAGGAGGAGGGATGAAATACATGTGAATAATGTATCAGTGCAATTATCACATTGGCAGATCAGAGCTAAATGCTTTAATCAACTGCGGTATAAAAACACCAAACTGTAATCACAATTATTTACAGCCATTTCGAATTGCTGCAAATTTTGTAGGTTCTTTAGCATAAAGATATACCTCAAATATATGCTGCAACCTTAGTATCACTGAAGCAGTTTCCACTGTGCAGCAATATTTAAGTTGTAGTATAAATCCAAATCAGGGCCTGATGGACATAGTACCTGTAGTTTCACACTACTTTGATTTGACACCAAATGGAGTGCAACTCTAGGACAGTTGCAAACCTTGGACTACTTTTTAAATACCTGCCTCGAGTTAATTTAGATGTTTGCAAGCTGGCAATGATCTTACATGTGCTCTGTAAACATTTAAATTTTAACTTCCATCTCCATCCCTTTCTTATTCTCCATGGAATTTCTACCATCCGTATCCCATGTCTTGGTGTGTAGCAAGTGAATCATTGCTCACTATTCCTGTTAAAACACAAAAGCCTACTTCATCCAACTCCAACGGAATCGGCCCAAAAAATCATATAAAAATAATAGCTCGCACAAAAAAGCAGCTTCTCCTTACATCCGACTTGCTTCCAAATTTTCACACCCTACATGGAGCACTTTCAGTACGAGTTATATTTCAGTTAGTTGGCAGGGAGGCTGAGGACAGAAAAAGGTCAGAAAACAAATATAAATGATTTGTTCAAATTTCCATGTCATGAAAAGTGCAGAAGGGACAGTACTCCCAGATCCAGCCATTAGAAACAGTGAAACAGATTGCAAACCCACTGAAATGAATAGAGCTGTTTTTACAGCGAGACACAGGAAGAGATTACTTTTTAAAAATTAAACAAAACCATGACGGTCACTAGCAAGAAGCAAGGCTTGATGCATTCAGCCGAGGACTTTAACGTAGGAAAAAAGGAAAAGGGTGGGTCTGTTTAGCACAGTGGATTAACATACTGTCCTTTCATCTGAGACTCGGGTTCAGATGCAGGCCAGACTGATGAGATGAAAGGCTCCCCCTCACTCTGCCAGCTGTAAGAGTTCTATGCAAAATGAGTTTAAGCATCTTAACCAAATTAGCTAAATTCCTGGTGGCCACAAATCCACAGTGCAAATCTGCCTATAATTTGACAGTCTCACTCAGGCAGACTGCAGGGATGGCTGGTGTCGGAAATGGAAATGCTCAGTGCTAGCATGCTTTTGAAGTTGAAATTGAGGCGCATTAATGTGGCAGAGTAGAGGGAGCTTTTATCCTGCATCCAGCCCATGCTACGATTGTGTTATCAGCTGCCCAAAGTATTTCATTCCATAGGACTTGACATTTTTCACCATGACTTACACGATTTAACAAGAATGTAAAATAAATTTAATATAAACAAAAAAGAACTTGTTTTAGTCCATGCAATGGGGATTTCTAGGTTACCTTAAGTTCTTCTACTTATGGAACCAAAGTGCAAACATAGTCAGACTAATGGATGAAATTCTCCATTTTCTTGGTACCATTTCATACCATGTTCTGGTATTCACTGAAGATTTGAAAAAGCAAGACAGTATCTTAAATAGATTTGGAAAGATGTATTCTGACTGAAATCAACTTTCATTCCATCATCGCACAGACCAACAGCTCTGTATTGCAAAGGCCAATTGGTGCAAAATGGGATCAATTTAACTTAATTTAGTAACAATTGAAATTCAGGCATTTCAACATCTTTCTTCAAATGTATGCAGAATATCTAAATTCAATTCAGTGTTACTAATTTCAAGAGAAATATACAATGTACTTGAATTTGTAACCAAACTACCTTAAGGTGGGACTCATGCACAAATCAGTACAATAGCTACATTGGCGCGTATATTGTGTTAAGAATACCGGCGAGGCTATCAGCACTCACCATTATTGTGGAGTAAATCGGACAGCAACTTCCAGCAACCGCACATGCATAGTTCGTCGTGGAAATCAAACAGTTGCTGTGCCCTGCTCTTCCACAAGCTTTGCTACACTGGTACCTCGCCGATAGACTCGGCATTGAAACACATGAAGGGTGTGAAATCACGGTACTTACCCATTAAACACCCCAGAAAAAGTTAGGGCTTGTTCATTCAAGTGCAAGTGAATTTTTAACAGCATGATGAGCAATGCTTCTGTTAAGTTGCGCGGCCAGGTCCCGCCCAGGGTGATCACCGGCTTTTCAAATGGGACATTTTGCGCACGCACGGAATTTTGAATGGGTCTCGCAGTCCATTAAAAGGACCGCCCATTTGACACAAAAATCAGGGGGAAATGGTGATGTCTTAATTCCTACCATCCACGAGTTCATAGATGTTTCGATGAAGGGCCCGATGTTCCAGTCCTGAACTCCAATTGAGGGGGTGGAAGATGCCTGTCACACCAGCCACCACACGTGCTTGACAGAGCGAGGCCTTTATCCAATGGCAAGGGTAAACCAAGACGACTGGAGATCTGCTCTGCTGCACGGATCTAGACGCACACATATCGCAGTGTGGGCTGGCCCATGCTGCCCCTGGGCCCTCGGCTCTTCTGCGCCCCGTACCCTCATCTGTCGCACCTCTGCCACGATCTCTCACCGCTCCTCCGCCATAAACATTCACCGCATCTGGTCACAAACACTCGCCGCTCGTCCGCCCCAACCTTCTCCCACCTCTGTACCCTGGGCCCTGCCGATGTTTCTGCCCACGCTCCAAAATGGCGACCAGGGTTTTGATGACGTCACCCAGTTGCCCATCTCAAAAACGTCACACACTTGGAGCATCAAACAAACAACCTCTCTGGCACTGAAAATTTACTTTTACAAATGTGGAGTCTCGCACCTTCAGATTTTAATTATCGTTGGAGGGTTTTTTTAATTAAAAATCAATTGTGTTTTACTTTTTCATTCCGTCTTTTATTTCTTTCTTAATCCCATCTTTCTTTCCCTCTCTGTATTTTGCTTTCTGTACATGAATTTACATTGAATTAAATATTTTAACTTACATTTTCTAATTCAGACTCTCAGTAAGGATTCTTCAATCTGATTGGTTGAAGAGACACACGGCTGTTTGCGTTGTTCACACAGATCCCAGATTCCCTGTAGAGGGCACCATGCTGCGTTAGACCTCCAATGACCATAAGCTGCCGCTCAAAAGCCCACGAATAGTCTCTAAGCGTAATGAACGGCAAGCGCCATCTGTTCGAATACCGTTGACTGCAAAATCTGGGCCAATGTCTTCTAGAGTGGTTGAAATACAAACAGCTATGTAATAAAAACTGCAGTTTGCCTCTCAGCTCCCGTAGGACAGTGCATGCAGAACAAATGCACAGCCTCCAGTAATCCTCCCTTAGATGGAATGTTGGTATTGCCAAAGTCTATGCTTGGGATTCCCCACACAGTAAGTTTCTGATCCATGCTGGCCCATCAAGCAATTTCACAAAGATATAATTACAGGTTGAGTCAGCTACTCACATACCTCATACCAACAGTTTCAAGAGAAGCACTGGTGAACACTTCAAAACAGGAAGCCTTCAGAGAATGAAGAATGGTGTGGGAGTTTCCAAGAGAACAATGCAAAAATGTTAGGGTGGATAAGAGAGGGAAACTATCTTTTCAATAACATCCATTAATGGCATTTTCTTTTCAATTTTACCCTCTTCTGAAGATGCTAACATTTGCTGATCCAAGGTTCCACAGATGCTCACAATCCTCTGGTACTTTCTCAAATTACCATTCTTCTTGTATGAACCTAGCCAGAAAATATCAGCAGAGGTCACCACAACCAAGTCTAGCCCTTTTCTCAACCCTCATCGTCCAGCAAGGATTCCTAGATGGAAATCAGAAAATGGAACCCTGTTTGGGGTTTCTCCACCCTAATACGCACCCAAATATTTACCCCGGCTGAGATCAAGTGACGTAGACTGACCAGGAACTGAATCTAGGACCTTCTGGTCTTATTGGTTTAGTGTTACACTTGGTTCGCCTTTACCCATTAGGCCATCAGTAAAGCCACTAATCAGACATTAAAGTTTCTAAAACCAGAATCAAGTCCAGGAATTGTGTACTTGCTTGCTGCCCTTTGACTTGTGCCCCCGGGTTTACACAAAGCCAGAACTCAGGGAAAAAGATGGAGATTGAAGGTGGTGAAGGAAATGAGAAACTTGAGTCATATACACGAGGAAGATCCCAAATTCAATCACCAGTCTGTAAACAGTCGGATGATCTTAGCCGGGCCGCAACGCTTCAATTCCCTTTAGTATATTTTAATTAGAGAAAGGGGGAACATAACACAAAGTTTTCTTCTTCTGATTGCTGTGCAGCAATCCCTCACTATGCAGTGATCTCAGCTTTCTACAATTTCCTCCAAAATCCCATAGCCCACTGGCAATTGAAGAATTGTACTCAGATGAGGAGCTGGAGAAAATTGAAGCGAAAAGAAAATGGAGAATTTTTAAGAGACCAAATGAAGCCAGCTGACACAACAGGAGTGACCATGAGGGCAAGATACCAATGAATTCCAAGGAATGCTGGGATCCAACACCAGGCATCTGTCCCACAACACAAAGAAGTCAAATTTTATTATTTAGTAAAGTATAGCAGATTTAGCTGACAATTAAATGAAGAGAAAATGAGAACGGGAGAACCAGCAAAAATCATTTAAAAAGATCAAAAATTGTTAAATACAGCCCACAGCTTATTTTTTTAAACTATACATTATGCTATTTTGTAACATGCTAGCTAGCTCCAGTTTCCCATAGGGAAATCTCAGTGAAAGTGGAAAAGGCTAAGAATGTGCATATGTGAGAACACGTGGTGGTACTGAATTAATTTGTCGGAGAGAAAATAACTTGTTTTTCTATCGTGTGGACCAGCGAATGTAAATCAGCAGGTATTGTTAAAACTCTTATATTGCTTTGGTACCGGGCTAGTGCCGCCAGATTTTGACGAGATCTCATGCAGCCATTGGCAACACCAAACTAACCGTACCAATTTTGGTATGACCAACAGCTGAGAAGAGACTGGTTATTATAAACTGAGTCTTCCCAGCGCACGCCTTAGAAAATCTGGCCAATTTATTTCATATTTTCATTGGCTGCACAAGATCCATTTTTTCAAGAGCCTGTAGCACTAGAACACCATAAAGCCACTTTTACATTGCCCGAGTCCTGTACAGCCAGTGTTGAGTGTTTGCTGAAGCTGGAAATCAGGATGAATTGGTTAAAAAAAAAGTCATCATCATCGTCGTCTCCAACTGTCGCAAATCAAGCAAGATTATCTTGGCGCTACTGCCAGTTGTTTAAGGACATGACATTGGGAGGTTGCGGCGCTAACACAATTCAAAATCAGCTTTAAACGGCTAGAGTGTGCTTTAATCCTGGAGTTAACTGACACTGAACTGAGGGTTTTCTGGTTTACGGTATTCTTCCAATCAAATGGAAGGAAACTGTAAGGTGTATGATTTAAGGTGTTTGAGTTTCATTGTAGTTTTCTGAACTAATGATAATGGCAATAAGTTTAACGTGCTAACAATGAAGGTGTCTTCTGTGAGATTTTTAGTATGTACATTTAAAAAATAACAAGGGAAAAAAACAAAAACACGATGGGAAAAAAAAACATACATCGGTGAAATGAAAAGTGAAAGACCTGGTCTCATAAGAACAAAAGAAACATAAGAATTCGGAGCAGGAATAGACCTGCCTGCTCCGCCATTCAATAAAATTTTGGCTGATCTTCAACCTCAACTCCACTGTCCTGCCCTATCCGCATATCCCTTGATTCCCCTACTGTACAAAAATCAGTCAGTCAATCTCAACCTTGAATATACTCAACCACTCAGCACTTTGGGATAGAGAATTCCAAAGATTCACATTCACAACTCGTCGAGTGAAGAAATTCCTCATCTCAGTCTTAAATGGCCTTCCCTTTATCCTGAGACTGTGCCCCCTAGTTCTAAACTCTCCAGCCAGGGGAAACAACCTCTCAGTATCTACCTGTCAATCCCCCTCAGAATATTGTATGATTCACTGAGATCACTTCTTATTCTTCTAAATTCCAGAGAGTATAGGCCCAATCTACTCAATCTCTCCTCATGGGACAACCCTCTCATCCCAGGAATTAATCTAGTGAACCTTTGTTGCACAGCCTCCAAGGCAAGTATATCCTTCCTTAGATCAGGAGATCAAAAACTGTGCACCGTATTCAAGATTGTCCTCCATGACAACAAATAGACTGTTAAACAAATGATGCAAAAATGTGTTTCCACACTGACCAAGTGTCATCCAGGTTATTTCTACATGAATAAAAGGAAAATAATTCCTCAGTATCCTTCTAGAGACTATAGGAAAGTGTGTAAACAATGGTTATCTTAAGATCACAGATATTTTCAGTCAAGGCAATACCTGTAGAAGGCAAAGGAGAAGGGAGTAGGAAAAAGTGTTCCAGGTGGCCTCAGCATGGTGACCTCCCCAACCCGTACTGGAACTGCACAAGTGCACACTGGTCTACTAGTTTTGATTGTCCAGACTCTCACATAAAAATCGGACACATAAGTGAAGCCACTGAGGTGGAGAGGATATTGCATCCAGAATCATATGCCACTCTCTTCAAGCAAACTTAGTTAACAGATGAAAACTGGAAGAACATTTAAGTAATATTTCTCTTCGATTTTTGAGCCAAATTTCAAACTGAAGCACTTATTGTTTTACAGATAATTCTAATTGATCAAGCATTGTTCAAAGTATCTCAAAAAAGTCAATTACTTATTCTGCATATTGTGATGTTTAGAGTTTCTCCCGACTCTCTTACAACTGCAGTTATGACCTCCCAACTGTCCAGTCTTTGGCCCTCCATTCACCATGACTTTTCTGCAGCTACCGATCTGCTCAATTACATCCTCACCGCCACCTTTGATGCTCTAGTCCCTGTTAAAACAATTACTCTCTCTCTCGCCCTGGCTGTTCCCCCGGTACAGCCCTGACCTTCGCTCCCTTAAGTCCAAGTGGCACAGACTTGAATGGAGGTGGTGAACAACTGGTTTAGCCATTCATCGCCAGATCTGGCTGGTCCACACAAAGCATTACCAGGACCTGCTTTCATCTGCCAAAATTGCTCACTATTCCAGAATCATTCTGGAATGCAAAGATAAACCCCGGCTTCTATTCTCCACTGCTAACCATCTTTTTAAACCCCTCTCCCCAGTCTCCACCCTCACCTCTGACAATAAGTGTGAGGAGTTCATGGACTTCTTAGTCTCAAAGATTGAGACCATCTGTTCAGCCGCCTCTGCCTCTTCCCTTCCTTCCCCTAGCCCACCAGACCAAACTTACCCGAAGGAACCCCCATGTCCTAGCCCTGACCTCACATCTTTCTCCAGTTTCTCTCTGATCTCCCGTCATGACCTTTTCGGGCTCATCCTGTCCACGAGACCCACTTCCTGCTCCCTTGACCCTATTCCCACCAAATGCTGACAACCCAACTTCCTTTTCTGGCTCCCATGTTAGCTGACATTGTCAACGGTTCTCCCTCCTCAGTTTTGTCCCCCTCTCCCTCAAATCTGCCGTCAACACCCCTCTCCTCAAAAAACCAACCCTCGACCCTTCCAGCCTTGCAAACCACTGCCCCATCTCCAACCTCCCGTTCCTCTCCAAAATCCTTGAACGTGCTGTCGCCTCCCAAATCCGATCCATCTTTCCCGGAACTCCATGTTTGAATCCCTCCAATCTATTTTCCGCACCTGTCACAGTAGCAAAATGGCTCTCATCAAAGTCACAAATGACATCCTTTGTTTCTGTGACAAAGGCAAACTATCCCTACTCGTCCTTCTTGATATGTCTGCAGCCTTTGACACGGTTGACCACTCTATCCTTCTCCAATGCCTCTCCACCATCATCCAGCTAGGTGGGACTGCACTCGCCTGGTTCCATTCTTATCTATCTAATCGTAGCCAGGGAATCACCTGCAACGGCTTCCCTTCCTGCCCCGCATCGATACCTCTGGTGTCCCCCAAGGATCTATCCATGGACCCCTCCTATTTCTCATCTATATGTTGCCCCTTGGTGACATCATCCGAAAATACAGCGTCAGTTTCCACATGTACGCTGATGATACCCAGTTCTACCTCACGACCACTTCTCTTGACCCTTCTTCAGTCTCTAAACTGTCAGGCTGCTTGTCCGACATCCAGTACTGGATAAGCAGAAGTTTCCTCCAATTAAATATTGGGAAGACCGAAGCCATTGTTTTCGGACTCCGCCACAAATTCCATCCCTCTCCCCAACTTCTGTCCGAGGCTGAACCAGACTATTCACAACACTGATGGCATATTTGACGCTGAAATGAACTATTGACCGCATAAACAAGACCGCCTATTTCCACCTCCATAACATCGCCCATTTTCATCCACTGCTGAAGCCCTCACCCATGCTTTCGTTAACTCTATTCGAACACACTCCTGGTTGGCCTCTCACATTCTACCCTATGTAAATTAGAGGTGATCCAAAACCCAACTGCCCGTGTCCTAACTCATATCAAGTCCTGCTCACCAATCACTCTTGTACTCGCAGACCTACATTGGCTCCCGGTTAATTCAAAATTCTCATCCTTGATTTCAAATCCCTAAATCCCTCCATGGCCTCGCCGCTCCCTATTTCTGTAATCTCCTCCAGCCCTGCAACACCACCCCCCCCTCCCTCCTCACAATGTCTGCGCTCCTCTAATTCTGCCCACTTGAGCATCCCTCAACCATTGGTGGCCGTGCCTTCTGTTGCCTAGGCCCTAAGCTCTGGAATTCCCTGCCTAAACCTCTCAACCTCTCTTTCCTCCTTCAAGACGCTTCTTAAAACCTACCTGATACCTGCCCTAATTTCTCCTTTGTGGTTCGGTGTCAAATATTTTGTTTCATAATACTCCTACGAAGCGCCTTGGGAAGTTTCACTACATTAAAGGCGCTATAGGAATACAAATTGTTGTTGTTGTCGTAGAGTGTATGCTGGATTTCTATCATGAGGTGAGAGAAAAGACCATTTAGCCCACTGAAGCTTGTCCTTCTAGTATTGCAGCTCCGTTATCCACCAAGACTTAGTAAGTAGTCACTTAGTCCCATCTGGTATTGCTTTCATAACTAATACCTCATATACGCCACAAATGGGAGTGAAAATTACCGAAAAGATTGCATCATTTGGCTTCCATTTCTGACTATAGTTAAGCTCCTTGAAGAATTTACAGCGGTAATGAAACATGGTTCCCGATAATCTGGCTACCCTCACATCCATGTAGCGGCTGTCGTAGAAAGAGGCCAGGATCGATCCTCAATCTGTGTTGAATTCGCAGATCTTAGCTGGTGCAATAATAAGGCCATGATAATAAACCTCATTGTCCCCAAAGGGGCAGAGAAGAAGAGGGGGGGGGGGGGGGGAATCAATCAGGGTTCATGCATTTGTTGTGCATCAGTTCAGTTGTGATGCCCACTATTGTCAAACTGTCTGCCAGCAGACAAGAGCCTAGATCGTGAGTGGATGACCCATATAGAACCACACCCCAATGTAAGTCAGTGCTTTTAAGAGAGGAGAAAGAACTGGAGAGGAAATACGTTTTTTTTTTAAATAACCATACATGCACCAACACACAATAATATTTTGGCACATGCAGATTCTCTTTCTGCTCTCCATTTTGACAGTACTCTAATACCACCAAAACCACTAGGGACAGCAGCCATGCTTTCCCTTTACATTCATGAAACCACTGCTGGTATAAAATGAGGCACTTTCACAAACAAGAGCTTGTGCCTCCAACTGCTCAGCTGCAGATTCCAGCTCTGTCTCCAAGCATAAAGAAACACACAAAACAGCTTTATTACTTAAAAGTGCTGGTAGCATTACTGAACACTTCACTTCTGCAGGCAATATCTCCAATCCTACATCTTTTAGTTGCACATCAAGTGCAATGTACAAAATCGTTTCAATAAATGCTTCTTCTGCATATATTTATAAACACAAAAGTTGATATAGATCATTTTCACAAATAGATTATAAATACGAAATGCAAGGATTTGTTTATAATAGATATATTATCATGTCTGTGTAGCTCTGGGAAGTGAGCCACATAAAAAGGTCAGCATGCAGGGTACAAAATACTTTAAAATAAAACGTTTACCTAAAGGTAATATTTTATTTAACCTGTCCAGTGTAATTACACTTTTTTTTAATGTTCAATTAAAAATATTTAACACTTACAATCAAAAACATGTTTATTAAAATACTACACATGTCTATCAACAGCTTTTTAACTTGCACCTAATCTGTTGAGTTTGGTGGGAGAATTTTTTTTGGAACTGTGTTTTGTAGCTGATTTAGACCGCATATCAAATAAAGATATAATCTGGCAGCTGGAGTTTTATTTATCTGTTCTTTTTCCATGCCTCTGGGTGGGTACATCTAGTTTTATGCACTCTAAAGATTATTTGCATGCCTTTGGGCACAAGTAACAGGAATTTCAAACCCTTTCTACACATTCAAGCAAGACCTAAAACACAAGCTGTATTTTCGATAAAACAGCAGATGGCCAGGGATCGATTCCTGAGGTGTGTGCAGTTCCTTACTGGTTTTAGGCTTGTGTGTACACAAATGGCATAATGACTCATGCACACAGCATGACACAAAGAAAATAACTTTGGACGTACAAACTATTGTTTCCAGCACCTAACCATCTATTCGTCTGCATTATCTCATCAATGAGGAAATGAATAAAACTAATCAAATACAGACCCCCACCTAATGCACATTTCTGAAAAGTTACAATTGGGAAACACTTACAAAAATATAAATCACCTGGATATACCTTTAACCATTTTTGAGATGATAATCAGTTATACAGGAAGGAGATGGGCAGATTGGCCATTTTGCAAGAATATGCCTGATATGTACATTTAATATGAAATCAGACTTCCGCATTTATTAAAACTATGTAAACGTAAAAGAATGTGATTTTACATTAAAGGTTTGCACCCCACCCACAATGTGAAAAGTCTATAACCTGCACCACATAAAAAAAACATGTTTTCTTCCATTTACCGTAAAAAGTTGTTCCGTGATTGCAGCTGGTCACCAAGAAAACCAATCAAACTACGCACAGCAAGGTCCCACAAACAGCCTTGTAGCAATGATCAGATAATCTGTTCTGGTGATGTTGATTGAGGGATTAATATTGGCGAGGACACCGAGGAGAGCTCCCCTGCAGTCGATAAGGTGCAACAATCTCATCCACAGTCGAGCAACTGCTCCCTCATTCAAATCTGTGAGATTAGCATCTGCACATTGATAGCATATTTACTCATATGCATCAGTACAAACCCATAATAGAGGCAATACTGGTGTAATGCTGGCCATGTAAAAATCCCAGTGAATTTACATGACCACTTTAAATTTCAACATAAACATCTTATTGCTTTAAACTTGGCCCACCATCATCATCAAGCCACTTTCCCGCCCCACATGTAAACAGCATTGTAAAGTGGTCTGTTCTCTATCTCAACAAAAGGTGGGTATTCAAAGTAAAAAATAGTGCATTCACAGCAGGTGAGGCTGGGCTGTGAAGTTAGCGTAAATAGCGTAAAAACCTATTCGGCATCAGCAAATCACAAATAGGAACCCTCCACCAATAGACCAACACTGATCCATTATCATCATCAGCAGTCCCTTGGAATCGAGGAAGACTTGCTTTCACTCTTAGAATGAGTCCTTAGGCTGCTGAACAATCCAATACGAGAACCACAGTCCCTGTCACAGGTGGGACAGAAAGTCGTTGAGGGTAAGGGAGGGAGAGACTGGTTTGCCACATGCTCTTTCCGCTTCCTACGCTTGATTTCTGCATGCTCTCGGCGATGAGGCTCGAGGTGCTCAGCGCCCTCCCGGATGTACTTCCTCCACTTGGGAGTCCCTGGCTAAAGACTGCCTTAAGTGTCAGTGGGGATGTTGCACTTTATCAGGGAGGCTTTGAAGGTGTCCTTGTAACATTTCCTCTGCCCACCTTTGGCTCTTTTGCCGTGAAGGAGTTCCGAGTAGAGCGCTTGCTTTGGGTGTCTTGTGTCTGGCATGTGAACAATGTGGCCTAACCTGCGAAGCTGATCAAATGTGGCTGGGCTGTGATGAGCTGCAATGTTGACTAACCAACATGCTCTGCTGTTTGTCAATCCAGTTGGGCACTGGTTAGCCAGATCTACTTTGATTATTAGAATGGAAGCATCCAGAAAGATAACAAAGTTCCTGGGATGGTCGTCAGATTTAACAGCTCCCTGATTATCACGTCGAAGTGAGTGCCTGCTGTCATCTTGTCCACTATGACTGCATCAGCCACGTGGAGTCGATTAATCAAGCAATCCCAGACTAAGTACAGCATGAGGTAGTCCCAGAGCAAACTTCCCTTTGCCCTACCAATAAGCCTTAAACGCAACCTTAGAAAAACATTGTTCTACACAACTGTGCATTTCCACACCATTCATCTTTATGGCCTCTCAGTCAGTCTCTCAATCTTAGTGTCAATTTATGTTGAGGTTTCAGTGCTACAGACTCCTATCCACCAGGAACGGGATTGAACTCATTTCAGAAAACTTACAGATCAGAGAAAAAAAAACGCTTCTTCCCATCAGTCTGGACTTGAATCTAGGCTGCCAAAATGAAAAAGGAGCAATCTAACCTACTCTGCTACTTGGTCTTCACATTCTGCCCTGGACTTGTGTTCAATTCCCTTTTGGACATAGAAACATAGAAAAAAGGTGCAGGAGTAGACCACTCGGCCCTTCGAGCCTGCACTACCATTCAATAAGATCATGGCTGATCATTCCCTCAGTACCTCCTTTCCTGCTTTCTCTCCATACCCCTTTATCCCCTTAGCTGTAAGGGCCATATTTAACTCCCTCTTGAATATATCCAATGAACTGACATCAACAACTCTCTACGGCAGGGAATTCCACAGGTTAACAACTCTCTGAGTAAATTTTATGTTCACTTCAATAAGACAACTTTTAAGCTAATGCTATACAAATTCTTACTAAACAATTTTTTTATTTGTGCATTTGTTCTTGGGATGAGGAATACACTACATACCTAGTTGCCCTGACAAGGTGGTGGTAGGCCACCTTCTTGAAGCAAATGTGTTACAAATGTACAACCACTTGCACTTATATAGCGCCTTTAACATAGTAAAATGTCCCAAGGCGCTTCACAGGAGTATTATCAAACAAAATTTGACAGCCACATAAGGGGATATTGGGACATGTAACCGAAAGCTTGGTCAAAGAGGCAGCTCTTAAGGAGCATCTTAAAGAAGGAGATAGAGGCGGAGAGGTGAAGAGATTTAGGGAGGGAATTCCGGAGCTTAGGGCCTTGGCAGCTGAAGGCACGGCCGCCAATTGTGCAGCAATGAAAATTGCAGCTGCCCATTAGGTCAGAATTGGAGGAGCGCAGCAATCTAGGGGGGGGGGGGGAAAGAGGGTATTGTACTGCTGGAGGAGACGAGGCCATGGAGGGATTTGAAAACAAGGATGAGAATTTTAAAAATCGAGGCATGCCGGACTGAGAGCCAATGTAAGTCAGCGAGCACAGGAGGAATGGGTGAACGGGACTTGGTGATAGTTAGGATATTGGCAGCAGAGTTTTGGATGACGGGGGTAATAAGCAACCTTCTCTCTAAACTGTGCAGCTTAGCAGCTATCTGCCAGTCCTGCACAGCCCAGGACCGGCTTTGCCAATGGGAAATTTCGCGCAGCACAAAACTTTGAAGGGGCCGCACAACTCGTTAAAGGGGCCGTGCACCCAAATTTAAAATTATGGGGAACATTGGTAACAAGTTCACTTCACTGAAAGGCATGCATGAATCAATGCGGCTTTTCCAATAATCCACCAGCTTTCACGGTTATTTTCTTTAATGCTGGGCAACAAATACCAGAATTCAATTGCACGACTGCCATGGTGGGATTTGAACTCGCAATCTCTGGATTATTGGTCCAGGACCATACCACTAAACTACAGTTTTGTTTTGAATGTGTGTCCTCATTTCATTTTCTCCACTCAATTTATCGAATGTCACTCTTTATTTTAAAAACCTGTAACATATTTTCGCTCACTCTCCAGTTTTCTGAACTAAATAATTGTAGTTCCTCAAGATCTGTAATGGTCAAAGTACAGGATTAAGCGTTCTCTCTGTAATCTGAATCTTTTTGAATACAGCTATGTCCCTTTGGAAGTAAGAATTTTCAAGTGTAACCTCAATAATACATTGCACAACGTTAACACACATCACTGGATCGTACTTTACATTTAGGCAATGTACACCAACATTCTGTTCATGTTATTCAGGACCTCAAATTACAGAAATATTTTTAAAACACTAATAGTTCCAACCGCATCAGTTAATTATTTTACTTACCAGCTACTCTTGACACCATATTAAAGCTACTGTAAAACAGTGAAGTGTTCTGCACTCAAACATATAAAATTCTGACATGGTTGGACAGGTTAGATCCAGGAAGAATGTTCCTGATGTTGGGGAAGTCCAGAACCAGGGGTCACAGTCTAAGGATAAGGGGTAAACCATTTAGGATTGAGATGAGGAGAAACTTCTTCACTCAGAGAATTGTGAACCTGTGGAATTCTCTACCACAAAAAGTTGTTGAGGCCAGTTCGTTAGATATATTCAAAAGGGAGTTAGATTTGGCCCTTACGGCTAAAGGGATCAAGGGATATGGAGAGAAAGCAGGAATGGGGTACTGAAGTTGCAAAAATGATCAGCCATGATCATATTGAATGGTGGTGCAGGCTCGAAGGGCCGAATTGCCTACTCCTGCATCTATTTTCTATGTATCTATGGGCCCAAGTTTCCACAAGAAAAAAAACGGGCGCCCCTCCGAGCTGGGCGCCCGTTTTTCACGCCTAAAACGGCGCCTAAAAAAAATCCTCGGTATTCTCCACCTACTTACAGGTCCTGTGGCACTCGGCGCAGCCGGCACGAGCTGTGGGGGGGGCGGAGCCAGGTCCCTGCGCTGAAAACAGTGCCGGGACCTCTGCACATGCGCGCTACAGTCGGCACGCAAGTGCAGTAGCTCCAGGCGCCGAACTGTGTGGGAGGGGCCCGAAGCACGCAGCCCCTAGCCCTGGCCCAATGGCCTCACTGGGGCTGCGTGAATGAGGCTCCTCCCACGGCCAGCTCCTGCTCCCCGCCCGACCAGACCCGATACTCGCTTCCCCCCCCACCCCCGACACCCGAGACCCGCTCCCCCCCGACCCGACACCCGCTCTCTCCCACCCCGCCCGCCCCGAGACCCGCTCCCCGCCCCGAGGCCCACCCCCCCCCACCCGACCCGCTCCCCGCCCCGACCCGAGGCCCGCTCCCCCCCCCCGATCCGACACCCGCTCCTCCCCCCCCCCCCCCGACACCCGCTCCCCCCCGCTCCTGTTTCCCGACACCCCCCACCCCGGCTCCTGTTCCCCGACCCCCCTCCGCTCCTGTTCCCCCCCCCCTCTCTTCCCTCCCTCTCCCCTCTCCCTCCCTCTCTTGCTCAGCGGCACGAATAGCTGCAGAATTCTCCCTGGCTGAAGCACTTTCACACAGGTAGGAAGATGGTTTATTTAATCTTTTCTTGGCTTATAAATGTTTATTCAGGTTGGTTTTATTTGTATAATATTTGTAGAAGTATAAATAAGGATTTATTGTCGAATTTAATGAGTTCCCTTCCCCCCTACCTCGTTCTGGGCGCCTAATTTGTAACCTGCGCCTGATTTTTTAATGTGTAGAACAGGTTTTTTCAGTTCTACAAAAATCTTCATTGGCGCCATTCTACTTTAGTTTGGAGTACATTTTCACTGTGGAAACTTTCAAATCAGGCGTCAGTGGCCGGACACGCCCCCTTTTGAAGAAAAAATTCTGTTCTCAACTAGAACTGTTCTACCTGACTAGAACTGCAGAAAAAAAAATGTGGAGAATTGCGATTTCTAAAATAGTCCGTTCTCCACCAGTTGCTCCTAAAAATCAGGCGCGAATCATGTGGAAACTTGGGCCCTATGTTTCCCCAAATTGAGCAACAAGGCTAGGATAGAATGTATTTTAATCATTAATTGAAATGAAAAGAATTTGGGATGGCAATGTCCCAGAACAGAAAGAAGTTAACGGGCTCTTTAAATATGGGATGGTTACATTTGATTGCAATGCAAGTAAGGCACTAAAAATCATTCTTCACACGAAGCAAATAAAATTTCAGATCACTTCAGCTAAATTCCCACTGTATCACCCCATTTTCAAAAAAATCTGTGGTAATTGTGTATTACCTTTCCCACATTCAAATATCTTGTTCAGGTCACACAGGCTTTTGCTGGTATGTATTTGATCATTTATCAATACACATGCAAGATTGTGGAGGGGGAATTAAGTCAGGATTCCCATTCCTGATTTAAATCCAGTGGCCCCAGCTAGAAAGTGTACATCTGTTGACGTCAGGCGGCGAAGAGGATCGGGCTGAGGTGTGATGCCCCCCAGATTCAAATAACTTGCTGACACTCACCATCAAGGCTCATAGATAAATAATTGCTTGGGTGAGGTACGAGCGGACAACTGGTGCCAGTGAAGGCATCAAGGAGTCAATACTTTCAGGAGAGGCAGATTGGCAGGGTAAAGAAAATCGGCCGGGGGGGGGGGTTGCAGCCCATCAACATAGTTCACCAAATGGTTATTTACTAAGTAATATATAGTTGCCATCGGGAAATATGTCATGTATGGCAGGCCGTTGTCACAGGATATACACATTAGATCTTTCACCATCACAGCTGCCTTCAAAAGAACTGCAATAGACAATGGACTCCACAGCACAGTAACCACCAGCAAGTACAAAAAAAACATAGCCACTACCATAATATAACAGCTGCGTTGGAGTAAGTTACAGGCTGTAACCCAATCTTGAGGGTTGGAGTCAGTTGATGTTCACAAACCACTGAAGCTCTGCTCTCACAGTTTATGAAATCTGAACCCCTTGATTGTATTACATCCTGGTAACACACTAACACTCAGTTTCACAGCTATTGTGGTACACATCTTGAAATGTGTAAAGCCTCTGTTTACATATAGATACCATTCAATTTTAGTATCAGCTCTTACAGCATTAGTCACAGCATTTTGTCATTGTCACTGCTGGAATTCCTGTTTATTCAGTATGTAGGAGTTATGTCTGTTCTACAATTTGCTGCATGAAACTGACTTTAATAAAACTTTATCGTACATCATACTTAATCTTTATATGTTTTATTGACCTGATTTTGCATATCTTTGAGCACACTGGCCACTGCTAGTTTGATGCATGCAAATCTTCGTAATACACCAAAATCAAACCGTCTTAATAAACAAGCATATTTACATTCAACAATTCAAATGTTCAACTAGTGAAATACAAACAATTCACAGCCATATCTCAATCATTAATGACCTTTGTAATCTTTATAGTAATACGCAGCACAAAGTTTAATTGCTGCAATTTTCTTTACACAGAATGATGAACCAAAGGCTGAATCTGTAAAAAAAACAATCTAATTAAAATCACTCCTGTAACAGAGAGCCACAGAAACATACATGGAAGCTTTCTTCAAATTATACATTTATTTATAATGGGGTGAGAAACTGCAGTTCCTAATCTTCACAAGGAATCAACAAATTACATTCTTAGCTAATTTCTTAAGACTTCTGCAGCTTCAGTCCAAAACCTACAGTCTTGGCAAGGCTTTTATCAATCAATTATTCTTTGCAAAAATGAAAATGAGCAGTGTTCGCACCACCAGATTAGAACAAAAAAATCGAACACCATGCTCTACTTTCCAACCCTGATAATGAGGGTTAGACAGTCCATTCAAGGCCTACTCCACCAAAATAACCAGGTCTAATCCCCCACACATTTTTCGTTAAGACTTGTAGCCCAGCATTATCAAATCTTTGAGGTTTCAAGTACAGAAAAGGGGGGCAGGGGAAGAGGAAGAAACAACATCAATGATGAGTTTCTCAGGCAGTGGCAGAAACGAATAGAAATATTACTCCAGGGACAGGGAAACCACAAGAAAGAAACAAAAAAACACACAATCTCCACAAGTGTCACTCTAGCACCAACACCCACACACACAATGGCCATACTTGTCCTCATAGATAGATGTTTAAAGAGGCTAAACAGATGTTGAAGGTGGCGAGAGGGGCGGGGGGGGGGGGATGTTAAAGAAGCTAAATAGATGTTTAAAGAGGCAAAATGAGGGATTATTTCAAGGTTAAAAAGGGCTTAAAGTGAAAGAGCAAAGACAGAGATTTAAAAAAAGAGACTTGGTGAGTGTGTGTGTGTGTGTGTGTGTGTGGTTGGTTGAGTTCCGAGTCCCAGTCACAATGAAGCCACAAAAAACACATCCAACCTTTCAACCCATTGCTTACCTTCCGTCCCTCTACCGCATGAATGCCTTGGCTGCTTGGAGCTTCACAAGGAAAAGCAGAGTTGTTGGAGATTGCATTTGGAATTCTCTCTTTTTTTTAATTCCAGGTTATTTTTTTCCTCTTTCTCTCTCTCTCTCTCTCGTGTGTGTGTGTTTGTTTTTTTTTCCCTTCCGCGTTTAGTGTGTGTGAGAGAGAGAGAGACAGAGAACAATGCGTTTGGTGGGGAGGGTGGTGGAGGCTGTTTTAGGAGGGGGGGGGTGTTTGAGGGAGACAACAAGAGGCTGAGAGAGTGAGGAGCACAGCCCAGGGTAACCACAGGACACCGCGCACCCGCCAGCAAGCGCCGCGCTCATTGGCCCGCGCCCGCCGCCGCCCGCCGGCCAATCAGCGCCAAGGCGAAAGAGGAATGAATTGATTTAAAAGCTCAGTGTGCCCAGGACACAGTGTTTCAGGCTGGGGGGGGGGGGGATACAATACTGAATGGAGGGAGGGAGAGAGAGAGAGAGAGAGAGAGAGAGGGAGGGAGGGAGGAAGGAAGGAAGGAAGGAAGGGAGGAGGAGGAGGAGGAGGAGGAGGAGGAGGGGAGAGAGAGAGAGAGAGAGAGAGAGGGAGGCTGCAACACTCTGCAACACTGATTGCGAACTGGGGAGAGGGAGACACACACACACACACACACACTCACTGTAACACTGAATGCAAACTGGAGAGAGGCTGCAACACTGAATGCAAATTGGGGAGGGGGAGAGAGAGGCTGCAACACTGAATGCAAACTGGGGAGAGAGGGAGGCTGCAACACAATGCAAACTGGGGAGGAGGAGAGAGAGACAGAGAGAGAGGCTGCAACACAATGCAAACTGGGGAGGGGGAGAGAGAGACTGCAACACAATGCAAACTGGGGAGGAGGAGAGAGACACTGCAACACTGAATGCAACCTGGGGAGGTTACAGCACTGAATGCAAACTGGGGAGGGTGGGAGAGACGCTGCAATGCTGAATGCAAACTGGGGAGGGGAGGGTGGGAGAGGCTGCAACACTGAATGCAAACTGGAAAGGCGGGAGAGAGAGGCTGCAACGCTGAATGCAAGCTGTGGGGAGGCTGCAATAGTCACTGCAAACTGGGAAGGGAGATGCTAAACGATGCACACAATGGGGTGAAGGAAAGACTGAACTGGGAGCCAGGTGCTGAATTTACTGCAAGCTAGATGCTGCATTTACTAAGGTTAAACTGGGACCTAGATGCTGCATTTACTCATCATCATCATAGGCAGTCCCTCAGAGTCGAGGATGATTTGCTTCCACACTAAAAATGAGCTCTCAGGTGACACAAGAGTCTAATGCAGGACCTACAGTCTCTAACAGGTGGGGCAGACAGTGGTTGAAGGAATGGGTGGGTGGGGAGCCTGGGTTGCCGTACTCTCCTTCTGCTGTCTACGCCTGGCTTCAGCTTGCTCTCGGCGAAGAGACTCAAGGTGTTCAGCGCCTTCCCGGGTGCTTTACCTCCACTTTGGGCAATCTTGGGCCAGCGATTCCCAGGTGTCGGTGGGGATGTTACATTTTTTCAAGGAGGCTTTGAGGGTGTCCTTGAAGAGTTTCCTCTGCCCATCTGGGGCTCGCTTGCTGTGTCGGAGCTCCGAGTAGAGTGCTTGTTTTGGGAGGCTCGTGTCAGGCATGCGGACGATGTGGCCCGTCCAGCAGAGCTGATAAAGCGTGGTCAGTGCTTCGATGCTGTGGATGTTGGCCTGAGCGAGAACACTGACGTATTGTCACTGACGTGACAATCTCCAGGCCAGATCTAAGGTCATCCCACCCTCCGTCATCGAATTACAGTACGTAGACCTTTACCGAGGCGTACGAGAGCGTGGATCTTACACTAAACATCTGTAAGACAAAGGTCCTCCACCAACCTGCCCTCGCCACACAGCACTGCCCCCCGGTTATCAAAATCCACGATGAGGCCTTGGACAACGTGGACCATTTTCCATACCTCGGGAGCCTACTGTTAACAAGGGCAGACATCGACGACGAGGTCCAACACCACCTTCAGTGTGTCAGCACATCCTTCGGTCGTCTGAGGAAGAGAGTGTTTGAAGACCAGGATTTCAAACCTGGCACCAAACTCATGGTCTACAGAGCAGCAGTGATACCCGCCCTTCTATACGGCTCAGAGACATGGACTATGTACAGCAGGCACCTCAAAACACTGGAGAAATACCACCAACACTGCCTCCGCAAGATCCTGCAAATCTACTAGCAGGATAGGTGCACCAACGTCAGTGTCCTCGCTCAGGCCAACATCCCCAGCATCGAAGCATTGCATATACTGGGGTTAAACTGGGAGCTAGATGCTCCACATACTAGGTTAAACAGAGTAAATCACCAAACTGGGAACGAAATGCTACATTTACTGCGGTTAAACAGGGAACTAGATGCTACACATACTAAACAGAGAGTAAGTCACCAAACTGGGAGCTAGATGCTGTATTTACAAGGATTAAGCAGTGAATATATTGTTAGAGGTTAAATAAATATTGAACTGGGGGGGGGGGGTTAATAAAAAGGGGAAAAAAGCTAATTGCATTTATATAAAGAAAGACTTGCATTTATACAGCAACTTTTGTGACCTCAGGACATCCCAAAGTGTTTACAAGCAATAAAGTATTTTTGAGGTGCAGTCAATGTAGTGCTTTATCACACCTTCAGAATGTCTCCAAGCACTTTAAGAATCAACCAATTACTTTTCAAGCGCAGTGACGGTTGCAAACATGGCAGTTAGTTTGCTCACAGCAAGGTCCTACAACAGCAGATTATCACAAGATAATCTATTTTTGGTTGTGCTGTTTGAGATAGAAATGTTGGGCAGGATGGTGGAAAATTCTGCTCTTCAAATAGCGCCATGGGAACTTTTATATCCACCTGAGCAGACAGAGTAGCTTCAATTTAATTTCTCCTCCAATACATGGCACCAATGATGATGTGCACCCTCAGTGCCGCATAGAAATAGCAGCCTATATTATATGGCTAAATCCATAGTGGAACTAGAACCCACAATCTTCCAACTCAGACACGAGTGCTACAAACTCAATTGTGGCTCAGTGGGCAACACTCTCGCTTCTGAGTCAGAAGGTTGTGGGTTCAAGTCCCACTCCAGAGACTTGAACACAAAGGCTGACATTCCAGTGCAGTGCTGAGGGAGTGCTACACTGTCAGAGGTGCTGTCTTTCAGAGGAGATGTTAAAATGAGGCCCCGTCTGCCCTCTCAGGTGGATGTAAAAGATCCCCTGGCACTATTTCAAAGAAGAGCAGGGGAGTTATCCCCGGTGTCCTGGCTAATATTTATCCTTCAATTAACATCGCTAAAACAGATGATCGGGTCATTATCACATTGCTGTTTGTGGGAGCTTGCTGTGCACAAATTGGCTGCCATGTTTCCTACGTTACAAAAGTGACTATACTTCAAAAGTACTTCATTGGCTGTAAAGCGCTTTGGGACATCCTGAGGTCATGAAAGGCGCTATATAAATGCAAGTCTTTCTTTCTTATAAGACACGAATGCGAACACTACTGCTTAAATACTGAATATTTTATTCCAAAACAGAATGAATTACCTGGGGTTAAATACTGAGTAAATGGGGAGCTTGGAATTAAATGCTTAATATGCTTCAGATAGTGAATGTATTGAGGTCTGGAATTAAACAATGAGGATATGGGGATTTAAATGCAGAATATACTAGGGTTAAACACTTAATGCACTGGGGGTTGAATAAGGAGTAGGCAAGGATTAAATATTGAATAAACTGGGTCAAATTGGTGGTGGAACGTGTGAAAGCTTGAATAAAAAGGCTATTTGGCTCAATAAGCACACTCCTTCCACAGTTCAAAAACCTCAGTTTCCTTTCTTGACAAATAATGATCCTATTCCTTTTTGAAGTTAGCATCTGCCTCAAAATGCGCTATTCTTTGTGGTAATTTGGTCCAGATATCCTCTATCTTATGGAGGAAAGATTCACATAATTTTAACATTTAATTACTGATTGAATGGCCTTGAAATTAGAACTTAAATACTAAATAAACTGAAAGACAGGGAGAGGATTTAAGACTAAATAAATTGGAGCGAGAAAGGCAATAAAGTGGGGAAGACAGGAATTAAACATTTCGGTTTGATGATAGTGGTGTGACCCAGTGTCTCCTTATGGGTTTGATAAGAAGAGACGTACTGAAGGGTGACCAGTGTCCAAGTACCTGCAGCTCATCAAGCCTTCAAGAGAGGAGTGGTAGCATTCCTGCCACTGAGTCAGAAGATGAAGGGTTCATAAGAACATAAGAAATAGGAACAGGAGTAAACCATTTGGCTCCTCGAGCCTGCTCCGCCATTCAATAAGATCATGGCTGATCTGACTTTGGCCTCAACTCCACTTCCCTGCCCGCTCTCCATAACCCTTGACTCCCTTATCATTCAAAAATATGTCTATCTCCAACTTAAATATATTCAATGACTCAGCATCCACAGCTCTCTGGAGCAGGGAATTCCAAAGATTCACGACTCTCTGAGAGAAGAAATTCTTCCTCATTTCCGTTTTAAATGGGCAACCTCTTATACTGAAACTATGCCCCCCTAGTTCTCGATTCCCCCACGAGGGGAAACATCCTCTTCGCATCTACCCTGTCAAGCCCTCTCAGAATCTTATACGTTTCAATACGGTCACCTCTCATTCTTCTAACCTTCAATGAGTACAGGCCCAACCTGTTCAACCTTTCTTCATAAGACAACCCCTTCATCTCAGGAAGCAACCTTGTGAACCTTCTCTGAACAGCCTCCAATGCAAGTATATCCCTCCTTAAATAAGGAGACCAAAAGCCCCACCTCAGACTGCCCCAGCAGGTGGAGCCTATAACATGATCTCTAAATACGGAATCGCTCGATCCAGTGAGGTACTCACCTCTGCATAGAGTGACCGCTGGCTCTGTGGTAGTATTTCCGACTGAATCAGAAGACTTGGGTTCGGGCACCACTGCAGAAAGCTCTGAATAATGGGTTGACGTCCAATGAAGGTACTTGTGTCCAATGGGTGCAGGTGGCCCTCTTCATTGTAAAGGGTAGGTGGGGCCCTTCAGCCAAGTTTGCCGCCCCTCCTGGGACAAGGCACTCCAAGGATAAAAACTGAGAGGAAAAAAGTAAGTGCAGAAGAATCTCATGTGAATATGTGTGGCTCATAAGTTAAGGCCTGCCCCAAAGCAGAACACAAGACTGACTATCTTTCTCACTAACTGGTTCATAGGAACAGGAGGAGGTCATTCAGGCCCTCGAGCCTATTCCGCCATTCAATTAGATCATGGCTGATCTGTACCTTTACCCGACTCTGTTCCATTTCCCTTGATACCCTTGCCCAATAAAAATCTGGCGATCCCAGAGTTGAAAGTTTCAATTGACTCAGAATCCACAGCCTTTTGGGGAGAGAATGCCAGATTTCCACTACTCATTTTGGAAAAAGTGCTTCCTGATTACACTCCTGAATGGCCTAGCTCTAATTTTAAGATTAAGCCCCCTTGTTCTGGATTCCTCTACCAAAGGAAATAGCTTCCCTATCGAATTCCTTTATCATTTTAAACACTTCAACCATCTAAACTCAATAGAATAATACAAGCCAAACCTGCCATCACAATTTAACCCTTGGGTTTTGGTGAACTGTACTCATTGTGTACTGAGCAATATATCCTTCCTGAGGTGTGGTGCCCAAAACTGAGCACAGTACTCTAGATGGAGTACTCTCGATCAGGCCAACAGCACCAGCATCGAAGCACTGACCACACTCGACCAGCTCCGTTGGGCGGGCCATATTGTTCGCATGCCCGACATGAGACTCCCAAAGCAAGCGCTCAACTCGGAACTCCTACTCCTGGGGCAAGCGAGCCCCAGGTGGGCAGAGGAAATATTTCAAAGCCTCCTTGATAAAGTGCAACATCCCAACCGACACCTGGGAGTCCCTGGCCAAAGACCGCCCTAAATCTCAAAGAAGAGCATCCAGGAGGGCGCTGAGCACCTCGAGTCTTGTCGCCGAGAGTATGCAGAAACCAAGCGCAGGCAGTAGAAGGAGCGTGCAGCAAACCAGTCCCACCTACCCTTTCCCTCAGCCACTGTCTGTTCCACCTGTGACAGAGACTGTTATTCCCATATTGGACTGTTCAGTCACCCGAGAACTCACTTTTAGAGTGGAAGCAAGTCTTCGGCGATTCCGAGGGACTGCCTATGATGATGATGATAGAGCAGTAATAGACCAAGGCTTTGTATAACTGAAGCATACTTCCTCACTTTTGAATTTCAATCCCTTTGCGATAAAGGTCAGCATTCCATTTACCATTTTGTACCTGTATGCTAGCTTTTAGTGATTTGTGTTCACAGAAACCTAAATCTCATGGTTCCTTCATAGCTCCTAATCTCTCACCATTAAGAAAGTATTCTGATTTGTCTTTTTTGGATCCAAAGTGGATGACCTCACACCCTCACACTCCCCATATTAAACTTAATCTGCCTCAGTTTTGCCCACTCACTTCATCTGTCGGTGCCCCTTTGTAACTTTCTGTTGCCATCTATACAACTTACTGTGCCTCGTAACTTAGTGTCATCTGCAATATTGGATAGACAACTCGTTATTCCTTCATCCAAGTCATTGATATAAATGGTGAAAAGCTGAGGCCCCAGGACAGACCCCTGGGAAACATCACTTGTCCCGTTCCCCTTTAGCCCTACTCTCCCTCTCCTAGCCCCCAACCAATGTCACACTTCTAGATGTGACCCTCACGGCTAAAGGGATCAAGGGCTATGGAGAGAAAGCAGGAATGGGATACTGAAATGCATGATCAGCCATGATCATATTGAATGGTGGTGCAGGCTCGAAGGTCCGAATGGCATACTCCAGCACCTATTTTCTATGTTTCAATGTTTCTATTTCTTTCATTCATGATATTTTTGTTCTATTGTCTTGTGGACTTGTTAAGCAAGCAATGTTACTCCATTTTACCTTGCTACATAAATAGAACTACATAGAATGTACAACACAGAAGCAGACCATTTGGTCCAACTGGCACATGCTGGTGTTTATGCTCCACATGAACCTCCTCCCACCCCTCTTTCCTTTCTCCCTTATGTGTTTATCCAGCTTCCCCATAAATGCATCTCTGCTATTCACCTCAACCACTCCCTGTGGTAGCGAGTTCCGCATTCTAACAACTCCCTGGGTAAAGAAGTTTCTCCTGAATTTCTGATTGGATTTATTACTGACTATCTTATTATTTATGGCGGAAATCTCAGCAGGTCAGGCAGCATCTGTGGAGGCCCTTTGTCATCGACCCGAAACGTTAACTTTGTTTCTCTCTCCACAGATGCTGCCTGACCCGCTGAGATTTCCAGCATTTTCTGTTTTTATTCTAGATTCCAGCATCCACAGTATTTTGCTTTTTTATTATGTATGGCCCCTAGTTTTAGTCTTCACCACAAGTGGAAACATCTTCTCTACACCCACGCTATCAAATCCTATCATAATCTGGGAGCTGGGTTCACCTTGCAAGATCACAAGATAATTATGGATCAGAAAGCCCATTTAGCCCATATTAGTTCATCCATCCAGAACAACCTGCCAGGAATGCAACTAGTAGTTTCTTAGAGTCATAGGGGTGAAAATTGCCCTGTTTTGCGACGTCCATTAGCACCCCAGTAGTGCCCCGTCCCAAGAGGAAGTGGACCACGCGAGATTGGACTCCACTTCCTTTGAGGTAACCACAATTTCGCAGCCGGGGCGGGACTTCCGCACCGGGCGCAGGATGTCCCGCCCCAAGTCGGTTACCGCCCCCAATCGGGGCACTGGGGAATTTCTACCCCCTTAGAGTCACAGAAATGTACGGCACAGAAGGAGGCCATTCATTCCAGTGTGTCCGTGCCAGCCAAAACAGCCATCCAGCCTAATCCCACTGTTCAGTTCTTGGTCAGTAGCCTTGTAGGTTACGGCACTTCAAGCGCATACCCAAGAACATTTCGGCTGTGAGTTCCAGACCCCCACCACCCTCTAATCCTTCTACCAATTACTTTAATGTACTTCAATGTATTTTGCCTCCACCGCTTTGCTTTGCAGTTCACGTCAAGTGATCAGCATTCTCAGTATGAAGAAAAATCTCCTGACTCCAGTCCTACAGTTACATTTTGCTAGTTTGAACCTATATTCCCCCTTGTCCTACCCCATAATTTGAAATAATATTCCATACAACTCAGACTAATGGAATGAAAGTTATCTTTGTGTGCTGGCTGTACAGGTTATGTGTGAAATAAAATGAGTTTGGGCATCAGCCTACAGTACAAAACTGACTTTAATTTGTCTCTCACACAGAAAGGCCACAGGATGTCTGGTATGGGAAGAGGAAACAGGTTACATTCGTGCAGTTGAGGGTGCTCTTTGGAGGTTGGGGCCAGGATGGAGTTCCACTCCCTCGCACTAACAGCCCTCACTTTCATGAGCACAGAAAATGAAAAACCAAAGTAATTTCTGGTTTATCTTAAAATAAAGATTAGAAAGTTTCTATACTTTGAAGAAAATAGTGGCATGAATGTAAAAGCTGCCTGTACCCATGTGGATGGAATATTTTGCCCTAATATCGCAGTACATCCTTTTAAAATTACGGGGCCGAAATTGACCCTTTTTTGTGCCTTGTTAGTGCTGTCGGGAGGTGCTAATGGGGAGCAATTGCCTTTTCGCACAGGGGCGATTTGAAGTTCACGCCGCGCCCCGTGATTTGCGCCCCGCACCGACCCTATTGCACCCCACGGGGGAAATTGCCCCGCGGGGCACGAGGCTGGTGCGGACCAACGTCCGCTCCACCTGGGGCGCCCCTTAAAGGGGAGGCCATGTGCGCCCCAGGCTGCCATTTTATTTTTCTTTGTCGGCCGACTCTTCCATCGGCCCAACAATGACGGCCCTTGTCTCGACTGGGCCGCCACCCTGTAGCCCAGCACTCCTCTTTGGGTGCCGGGCCTTTAGCCCGGTTGAGATTGTCCCTTGGTGGCCCAGTGGTGGCCACCACAGGGCCTGCAGAGTCCGCAGCGGCTCTCCCCTTTAACTGAAGGGGAGGCGGCTTTATGGCACGTTGGCATCCGCGTAGCGCTGACCTCATCAGCACCACGCTAATGTCTCGAGAGCGCCCCTGAAATGGTGCGAAGCACCTGATACAGTGCTCTGCCTCTTTTGAAGTGGGCAAAGGGCAATTTTGGCTCCTATGTGTCCCTCGCTGACACGGCCAGCATTTATTGCCCTATCCTAATTGACCTGTGATGGTGGTGGTGGACCTTCTTCTTAAAAGCAGTTTGATACAACTAACTGGCTTGCTAGACCACTTCAGAGGGCAGAGTAGGGGCAATGGCATTGTTGTGGGACTGGAGTCACATACAGGACCTACTGGATACGGGGCTCAGAAGAGCCGAGGGCCCAGAGGCAGCACGGGCCCAGCCCACACTGCGATATGTGCGCGCACTAGGTCCGTGCAGCAGAGCAGGTCTCCAGTCATCCTGGTTCAACCCTTGCTACTGGATAAAGACCTGGCTCTGTCAAGCCCCGTGCGGTGGCTGGTGTGCAACGGTCACCACACGTTAAAAAAAATCCACGCACAGGCATCTTCCACCCCCTCAATTGGAGTTCAGGACTGGAACATCGGGTCCTTCATTGAAACATCTGTGAACTCTCGTGGAAGCAAGTCATCCTCGTTCGAGGGACCGCCTATGAATGACTACTGGATAAAGACAGCAGGTTTTCTTCCCTAAAGGATATTAGTGAACCAGTTGGGTTTTTGCAACAATCTGATGGCTACATAGTAATTACACTGATGGTCGATTTTTTTTTAAACTCGCAATCTACCATGGTAGGATTTAAATTCATATCAGTCAAGGCCTCTAGATTATGAATCCAGTAACATAATGGAATGGAAATGAAAACTGGGAGAGGTGTTTAATGGGTGGCCAGGCCAATAATGTGTGTTTTACGCTTTCATCTAAAGCCAAAATTAGCCTCTTAGTCTCTTCAAGTCTGCTTGGTCCGGTACCTCACCTAGAGGTGGATTTACCCACTAAACCATTGGACGACCTCACTATCCATTCATGCTTTATAGTTGGATGTAATCTAAAATTTATTTGGTCTACGTTGTTGGAAAATATAAATCTGTTTTACCCTGAATACATTGCATTTGCAGTACTGTAAACCTTGGACACATCCGTATAAATGTGCTCCTTTTCCTCATCAGTTATTCCAGTTTGGAAATGCAAGTGTGTGTGGATGTAAAGTGTAGAGAGGAATAGGCAAGACTGTGGTGCTCTCATAAGGCCAAATGACCTACAGTACTCAAGATTAACGGTCACGTGGGTGAGGTACCAGTGATTATGGAACTGCACCACAGCAAGAGCCAGAACCTTCAGGAGAGGAGGGGTTATAATTGGGAGAAGATGGAAACGTGTAGTGTGTGCTAAATTAATTGTCGTGCTGAAGACTTATGCTCCAGAACTAGCCTCTAGCCTAGCTGTTCCAATACAGATACAACACTGGCATCTACCCGACAATGTAGAAAACTGCCCGGGTATGTCCTGTCCACAAAAAGCAGGACAAATCCAATCTGGCCACTTACCGCCCCATCAGTTTACTTTCAATTATCAGCAAAGTAATGGAAGGTGTCGTTGACAGTGCTATCAAGTGGCACTTACTCACAAATAACTTGTTCGCCGATGCCCAGTTTGGGTTCCGCTAGGCCCACTTGGCACCAGACCTCATTGCAGCCTTCGTCCAAACATGGACAAACATGAATTCCAGAGGTGAGGAGAGAGTGACTGCCCTTGACATCAAGGCAGTATTTAACCAAGTGTGGCATCAAGGGGAAAACTCTCCATTGGCTGGATTCATACCTAGCACAAGGAAGATGGTTGTGATGGTTAGAAGTCAATCATTCCAGCCCCAGGACATGCAGGAGTTCCTCAGGGCAGTGTCCTAGGCCCAACCATCTTCAGCTGCAATGACCTTCCCCCCCACCATAAGGTCAGAAGTGGGGATATTCACTGATAATTGTACAGTGCTCAGTTCCATTCGCAACTGCTCAGAAAATGAAGCATCCATGCCCGCATGCAGCAAGACCTGGACAACATTCAGGCTTGGGCTGATAAGTGGCAAGTAACATTCGCGCCACACAAGTGCCAGGCAATGACCATCTCCAACAAGCAAAAATCTAACCACCTCCCCTTGTTATTCAATGGTATTACCATCACCAAATGCCCCACCATCAACATTCTGGGGGTCGCCACTGACCAGAAGCTTAACTGGACCAACCACATAAATACTGTGGCTACAAGAACAGGTCAGAGGCTGGGTATTCTGTGGCGAGTGTCTCACCTCCTGACTCCCCAAAGCCTTTCCACTATCTACAAGGCACAAGTCAGGAGTGTGATGGAACACTCTCCACTTGCCTGGATGAGTGCAGCTCCAACAACACTCAAGAAGCTCAACACCATCCAGGCCTGCTTGATTGGCACCACCTTCAACATTCACTCCCTCACTTGGCTGCAGTGTCCACCATCTACAAGATGCAATGCAGCAACTCGCCAAGGCTTCTTCGGCACTCGCCAAGGCTTCTTCGGCAGCACCTCCCAAACCCGTGACCGCCACCACCTAGAAGGACAAGGGCAGCAGGCACATAGGGAACACCACCACCTCCACGTTCCCCTCCAAGTCACGCACCACGCTGACGTGGAAATATATTGGCCGTTCCTTCATCGTCACTGGGTCAAAATCCTGGAACTCCCTCCCTAACAGCATTGTGGTAGTGCCTTCATCACACAGACTGCAGCGGTTCACGAAGGTGGCTCACTACCACCTTCTCAAGGGCAACTAGGGATGGGCAATAAATGCTGGCCTTGCCAGTGATGCCCAGATCCCAGGACGAATAAAAAAAACCTTGCATTTATATAGCGCCCTTTACGACCACCTAATGTACCAAAGCACTTTACAGAAGTATTTTTTTGAAGGGTAGTCACTGTTGTAATTATCGTTAGTAAATGTCATTTGTTTATCAGTTCCAATGCTACCTTGACTGGAAATCCAAATGATTTTTTGTGATTACTTTAATAAAATAATTACATGCAGTTAATATATTTCATGTAAAATGAAAGAAGATAAACAACAACAATGCTGCACTTAAAAAAAATTACATATATTGTCAGTTCCGTGCAACAATCAAATCAGTCCATGTGGAACCTTAGCTGTACCAATAAAGTAAGGCCATTGAAGAATATTGTCCTCTTTGCAGCAAAATCATAAATGCTGTTATAAAGAACCTCTTTATGATTTTGCTGCACATTTTGCACAAAGGAAATCTTCCCATAAGTATCCAAGAAAATGTTACTGACAGTTTATGACAGCAATTGTGACTGCTCAAGAGGAGTGCTCAGTTTAGCCCTGATGTCCTGGGAGAACTGAGGATAACAAAAGGCTTATATTTGCAAACACTCCCTTTGGAGAATTAGAAACTGAAGCGACCAGTGTCGGTTGCTTTTCCGCTCTCCACAGGGTGCTGGGCCTTGCTGAGGTTCAGTCCCACACAAGCACTGACAGACCTCCAGTACTTTCCCCAAGTGGCCATTTTTCATGATTGAACCTCGACAGCAGCAACAGCTTGCATTTATATCACGTCGTTAATGTAGAATGACGTCCAACGATGCTTCACAAAGGAGAAATAGATGCTGCGCAAAAGTGGAATAGTTAGGAAAGGTGACGGTTGAATCCCAGGGTTTGAGGAAGCTTTTAAAGGTAGGGACAGAGGTAACAATGTGGAAAGATTTAGGAAGTGAGTTCCTGAGAGTAGGGCCAAGACACCTTGAGGATCTGCTACTGATGCTGGAACATAGGAACAAGAAGAGGCCATTCAGCCCCTCGAACCTGTTCTGCCATTCAATAAGTTCACGGCAGATCTGTATCTTAACTCCATTTACCCACCTTGGTTCCATATTCCTTAATACCCTTGCCGAATAAAAAAATCTCAATTTTGTAATTTTCAATTGACTCCCAGCCTCAACAGCTTTTTGAGTTGCAGATTTCCATCATGCTTTATGTTATATATGCAGACTATGAATGTACTCTCTGTGTAGTCACTGTGTGGTTGCATAAGATGGAGACTTGTTTACCTGATGTACTATCAATAAGGTTTACACTGTGTATATACTATGCTGGCACCACTAGAGGGTGCAACTGGTGGAGACTGGGGGGTTTCCTGCCCTGGTAGCAGGGCCCAGTATAAAAGGCTGCCCACCATGCTTGTGCCTCACTCTGGCGTTTGGAATAAAGGACCAAGGTCACTACAGTTTGAGTACAACACATTGCCTCATGGAGTCATTCATAAGTACATCACAGACATAATACTTTATATGAGGAGGTTCTTCCTGGCATCACTTCTAATTTCAAATTTTAAAGTTATAATTTTAATTCTAATTTTAAGATTATACCCCCTTGTTTTGGACTCCCCCACTGGAGGAAATAGTTTCTCTCTATCTACCCTACCAAATCCTTTAATCATCTTAAACATCTCAATCATAACACCCCTTAAACTTCTGTACTTGAGGGAATACAAGCCTGGACTAAGGTATGATTCTGATGAATCTGCTCTACATCCTCTCCAAGACCAGTATATCCGAGAGTGGAAAAGGTGATGGTGGTGGGAGGTGGGGGTTGCGATTCCACAGTAGACCAGTATTGGGGGAGCAAAGGCTGAAAGAAATTGTGTTAAGCAAGACTTTGGAACGGGCTGTTATTAAGAATGAACATTTTAAACACGATGCATTGTGAGACAGCAAGCGAATGGAGGTCATTGTGAATTGTTTTCACATCAGGATGGGGTGGCAAAGTATGAAATGAATTGTAATTTCTGAAGGATGCCACTCTGAGGGCTGCTAAGGAAAGCATTGGAGTAATAAAGTCTAAAGGTAACAAAAGTGAGAATGTGCTTCAAATGGTAGTGGGAGTGAAGCGGGGGTGCTGCTCAGTGAGTAGGCATTCAGTGCCAATGGGCTATTTGACTGTGAGGAGGCCGTGTCTAGTCCCGTCCTTGTTTGGAGTCTACATTTGCACACGCTTCATCAAGTTGGGGTGTGGGCGGGGAAAGCACAGGATAATAACCTGGAGTGGCGACGTTGGCTTATGTTTTTTTTTTTGGAAATTCGTAGCCAATCGTTCCAATTCTTTGTCAAATCACAAACGCCAGAGGTCACCTTGCACACATCAAGGATCACTCTGCGCCAATGCTCTTAGCCAAAAGGCCTAGAGCCACTGCACCGTTCCTGGAAGTACTGCAATACCAGGTTCGTGCCATGGAGGTGGATGGGTCAGGCCCCCCACACACCTCCGTGGAGGTGGATGGGTCAAGCCACCCCACCCACCTCCTATATATGTTGTTATGCCTCCCGCGTCATGTGGTCCCCCAGGAAATTGTAGAACCTTTGCTTTTGCTGCAGCTGACATCAGCTAACCAAGCATCCTCTTGGTCTTTATGGCTCAATACCACACTAGCATACACATTTATGCATTGAACCATCAGTGGAGCAAGAAATAGCTCATGGAAGGTGTGCAAGTTTGTGTTTTGATCTGAGGAGCTGGCAGATACTAAGAAAAGTCTCATTTTTTTCTTTTGGTAATTCCTTGGAGTCGTCTTTTAAAGAAAGAAGGACTTGCATTTATATAATGCCTTGTATGACCACCAGATGTCCCAAAGCGCTCTACAGTTAATGAAGTGCAAGTCACTGTGGTAAAGTAGGAAACATGCAAATATCTGCACAGCAAGCTCCCATGAACAGCAATGTGATAATGACCAGATAATCTGTTTCAGTGATGTTCATTGAGGGATAAATATTGGCCCCAGGACACCGGGGATAACTCCCCTGCTCTTCTTTGAAGTAGTGCCATGGGATCTTTTACATCCATCTGAGAGAGCAGCCGGGGCCTCGGTTTAACGTCTCATCCGAAAGACGGCACCTCCGACAGTGCAGCGCTCCCTCAGCACTGAACTGGAGTGTCACCCTAGATTTTTGTGCTCAGATCTCTGAAGTGGAACTTTGAACCCATAACCTGCTGACTCAGAGACTACTGAGTCTACTGGGTGCTACCCACTGAAGCACTGGCTGACACTTAGAAGAAAGAATGCACATATTTATAGTGCCTTTTACATCTTCAGGATGTGCCAAAGTAATTAACATGCAAGGAATTATTTTGAAGGGAAACACAACAGCCAATGTGTGCATAGCAAGATCCCATAGACAGCAAATAAGATTATCGATCAGTTAACCAGTTTTGGTGGTGGTGGTTGAAGGGTAAATATTGGACAGATCACTGGGAGAACTCCCCTTTAGATAGTGCCGTGGGATCTTTTACCTGAACAGGCGGATGTACCCTCAGTTTAACGTCCCATCTGAAAGATGGCATCTCTAATAATGCAGCACTCCCTCAGTATTGCATCGTGGTGTCAGACTACATTATTTATTTAATAAATAAAAGGAAGGAAATACAGCAGAACAAAAGCTAGCAAACTTTCCTGTTTGAAAGAAAACATATCAATTTAGAAGTGGAAAAGGTGAGTTAGTGATTGTACAGCATTTTTGGACGACCAGCATTGTGTGTTGGCGTGTGCTTCAGGAACATTTCTCGGTTTCCATTATACGTCTTCTCGTCACAATCTATTGATTGCTACTTTTTTTAGCTTACAAATTTGATGTGATAATGAAATGACAACGCTGCAATGTAAAATAAATGTTTAAAATGAATAGCTCTTTCAAAATATTACTGTGCTCAAATAGTGCACAGCGAGCATGCTGCCACAGTTATCCAGATTATTGGAAATCTCAGATCTTCCAAGATTTCAAAACAACGCTACAGAGCACTCACCCTGTGTTTGCACATTTAGGTAATAAGCATAGCCATGGTTTAATACCTGTAAGAACTCGAGTCGACATAAACATGCACTGTACTTCAACGTTCATTGTGAGGGGAGCACAAGTTTATGTCTCATAACGTCTTTATAATGTTAAGTTAGCCAGTTAAGCCAAAAGCAATTTCAGTTAAACACTATTCATTTGGGAGATATGGGCTTACAATGAGCTTTTACCATCACCTTGGAGACTTTTCTGCCTCGAGGCGCCTTCAGCAACCTGCAGACAGTGCTGTTCCCATAGGAAAGACAGAGACAGAGAAACCTTTATTAACATAATGACACTTAATTTCATATGCTAAAAATGTGGGGAGGAAAAAAAACAATTTCAAACATAGTTACTTCCACTAATATTTCCTTAACATACTTTCCTCACATCACTACACAAGTTTGAGATTTTTAACTCGTAAGGCGATATACCATTGTGCAAAAAAAGCTTTTTTGTAAGGAATATTGCTAGCTGCAGGGTGCAGAGGGTGCTCAGAGGCAGATGCTGTTTAGTTGGTAAAAGCTCATTAAAACAGGCAATATTAGTCTTTGGCTTATTTTTGAATTTATTTCCAATTTTAATTTGCTGCTTTCTGTTTAATCAGAATGTATAGTGGAGCATGTAACTGACTGTGCAATAAATCATGAAATCTCTGTACAGGGTAAACATAGAATCATAGAAAATAGGTGCAGGAGTAGGCCATTCAGCCCTTCGAGCCTGCACCGCCATTCAACAAGATCATGGCTGATCACCCACCCCAGCACCTCCCCCCCCGCGCCCCCTCCACACCCACCGACCCCCCCAGCCGCAAGGACCACATCCAACTCCCCCTACCCCCGAACACATCCACTGAACTGGCATCAACAACTCTCCACGGCAGGGAACCCCACAGGCCAACAACTCCCCGAGTGAAGAAGTCTCTCCCATCCCAGCCCCAAACAGCCCACCCCCCCATCCCAAGAGCGTGCCCCCCCCCACCGGGTTCCGGACCCACCCAACACCAGGAACACTCCCCCCGCCTTGTCTGTCAGAATCCTTCCCAAATGCCGAACACCCCCGGATGTCGAGCCCCCATCCCCGGCCACCCCGGAGCCACGCCCCCGCGACGCCAACCACACCACATCCACCAACCGCCATCTGCACAGTCAACCCGTCCACCCCACTCTGAACACTCCCCGCACCGAGGCACAGAGCCCCCAGGCCCACCCCTCCAACATACTTCACCCCCCCAGACCTCCGCTGCAATATGGCCCCTCCTGTCCCCCACCCTGGGTTTCTCCGCCCCCCACCTCCACCCCATCCCCCGCCCCCGTCTCCCCTCAACATCCCTCTGCCTCCCCACAGAGGCTCCCATCTTGGGGGCGGTAACCTTCTGGGGCAGGGAATTTTAGCCCCCAGCGTGGAAGTCCTGCTCCTGCCGCAGAATTGGCCTTACCACCCCTCAATGGAAGCGGAGTGCAATTTCCCACACTCCACTTCCTTTGGGGGCAGTTACCAGGGCACGACTGGATGCTCCTGTGACAGTTTGAACAGGTGCTCTCCACTCTCTGTCCTGTGACAGTGGGAACTGGTGCTCTCCACTCTCTGTCCTGCGACAGTTTGAACTGGTGCTCTCCACTCTCCCGTCCTGTGACAGTGGGAACTGGTGCTCTCCACTCTCCCGTCCTGTGACAGTGGGAACTGGTGCTCTCCACTCTCCCATCCTGTGACAGTGGGAACTGGTGCTCTCCACTCTCCCGTCCTGTGACACTGGGAACTGGTGCTCTCCACTCTCTGTCCTGTGACAGTTTGAACTAGTGCTCTCCACTCTCTGTTCTGTGACAGTGGGAACTGGTGCTCTCCACTCTTCCGTCCTGTGACAGTGGGAACTGGTGCTCTCCACTCTCTGTCCTGTGACAGTGGGAACTGGTGCTCTCCACTCTCCCGTCCTGTGACAGTGGGAACTGGCGCTCTCCACTCTCTGTCCTGTGACAGTGGGAACTGGTGCTCTCCACTCTCCCGTCCTGTGACAGTGGGAACTGGTGCTCTCCACTCTCCCATTCTGTGACAGTGGGAACTGGTGCTCTCCGCTCTCTGTCCTGTGACAGTGGGAACTGGTGCTCTCCACTCTCTGTCCTGTGACAGTGGGAACTGGTGTTCTCCACTCTCCCGTCCTGTGACAGTGGGAACTGATGCTCTCCACTCTCCCATCCTGTGACAGTGGGAACTGGTGCTCTCCACTCTCTGTCCTGTGACAGTGGGAACTGGTGCTCTCCACTCTCTGTCCTGTGACAGTGGGAGCTGGTGCTCTCCACTCTCCCATCCTGTGACAGTGGGAACTGGTGCTCTCCACTCTCTGTCCTGTGGGGAACTGGTGCTCTCCACTCTCTGTCCTGTGACAGTGGGAACTGGTGCTCTCCACTCTCCCATCCTGTGACAGTGGGAACTGGTGCTCTCCACTCTCTGTCCTGTGACAGTGGGAACTGGTGCTCTCCACTCTCTGTCCTGTGATAGTGGGAACTGGTGCTCTCCACTCTCCCATCCTGTGACAGTTTGAACTAGTGCTCTCCACTCTCCCGTCCTGTGACAGTGGGAACTGGTGCTCTCCACTCTCTGTCCTGTGACAGTTTGAACTGGTGCTCTCCACTCTCTGTGGTACTTACTTATCAGTACATGATTATATTGTATTGTGGGATCTGTAAGATTTCATTAGTCCGATTGGAAGCTCTCGAGAAGTAGCTACTCTTATAAGCAGCTCTGTTTAAAAAAAAAAGCTGATAAACTCATATTATACCGTTGAATGAAATACTTATCATAAGAAGAGACTTGAGATACTGGGATCGTTTCCACCGGAAAAGACAAGGTTAAGAGGGAATTTAATAGAAGTTTTTAAAATTATGAAAGGTTTTGATAGAACGAATAGGGAAAGGCCATTTCTTCTGGTTGGGGAGTCAGTACTGAGGGGCCATCAATTTAAAATGTTCACTAAGATTGTGAGAAACGTTAGGAGAAATTTCTTCAGGCAGCGAGTTATTAGTGCATGGAGTGCTTTGCCAAAGGAAATAGTTGCAGCAAAGACCGATGCAACTTTTAAGGAAAGAGTAAATAAGCTTTGGATGCAGTGGAAGATACAAGCCATGGGGAGAGAGTGAGGCAGTGGGATTTGTTTATCGCCAATGTCGACTTCCGTGCTAAAAACCTGTAGGCTAAAGACCCAGCAAGTGCGAGAAGACAGCTCACACAGAATCGATAAAAAAATTTCTCATTTTGAAAGTAAATTTAATCAAAGTAAATTTAATAGACCAAATATTGACTGCAATAGGGAATGGGAGGGTTGTAATTGATAAGCTTGTTCCTCAGGATACAGAAGGAAATTTCAGTGTAGTTTCATAATTGCAGCCAAAATTCTGAAACTCTCAGATCAGTGTGGGGGACAACCAATATTACAATATTTTAATTTGTGAAATAACGCTTGGGTTCAAATGATTCCCATTTAAGACAATTAAACAGGCCCTTAATTACCTTTCTTTCCACAGAATTTAACATTACTTTCTCCCATTGTTAGATTTCCCCGTGCCATGGACCATTCTTCTACCAAGAGGACACACAGTTGACCTGCTTACTGGCCCCTTCCAATGCTACATTTAATCACTAAAAGGCTTTTATGTTATTTCAACAACATGCATTTATATAGTGCCTTTAATGTAGAAAAACGTCCCTAGCCTCTTCATAGAAAGAAAAAAAGAAAGTAAGACTTGCATTTATATAGCGCCTTTCATGACCACCAGACATCTCAAAGCGCTTTACAGCCAATGAAGTACTTTTTACTTCTGGTTCCTCTGACTCCAACCAACTTGTGCACAGCAAGCTCCCACAAACAGCAATCTGATAATGACCAGATAATCTGTTTTTTGTTATGTTGATTGAGGGATAAATATTGGCCAGGACACCAGGGATAACTCCCTTGCTCTTCTTCGAAATAGTGACATGGGCGAGAGAGAGAGAGCAGACGGGGCCTCCGTTTAATATCTCAGCCAAATGACAGCACCTCTAACAGTGCGGCGCTCCCTCAGCACTGCACTGGAGTGTCAGCCTAGACTTATGAGCTCAAGTTCCTGGAGTGGGACTTGAACCCACAACCTTCTGACTCAGAGGCGAGACTCGGAGAAGTGCAAGAATGTGAAAAATGGACACTGAACCAAAGAAGGAGATATTAGGAGGTATGACCAAAAGCAAGGTCAAAGAGGTGGTTTTCAAGAAGGGTCTTAAAGGTGAGGGAGATGGAGATGGAGAGCGGTTTAAAAGGGAATGCCAGACTGTAGGGCTTATGTGGCTAATGGTGGGGGCAGAGGGAGAGGGGCACACAAGTAGCTGGAATCAGAGGAACCAGAAGTTCATGAGGGGGGTTGTAGAACCAGAAATATGGAAGGGCGAGGCCATGGGGGGATTAAAGGACAGCTGTTGGCACACATATGGCTCTCCTGTTGTGATGTATTTGCTTCATGGATTCTTTGCTTAAGAATTCATAGCAGCACATTGCTATTAAGAACTAGTTGGTTTATTAGCAAAAGGTTTAACAATCACACTACACATTACCGGTTCATCCACCAGGCTCACAGCCACCTGCCTCATCGTGGATCCCCGAAATCCAACTGGCTGGGGTTTTATTGAGTCTTGTGAACATCACATGACTGACTAAGCTACTCCCAACTCAACAGCTCCACAAACCCATGAGCATTCTCGCAGGTGCCTACATTACACCCGTCATCAGATGCACATTGAAATATGAAACAAACAATTTATCTATTCCTGCAGCAGTGGGGATTCACTTTGTTGTGGGTTTTTGCGAGCTGATGCCTGTTGAACACTTCTGACTGGCATATGATGGAGAACGGCACTGTATGGAAATGTAAACAGTGCCAGGAGGTGCAAGGAGCACTGCTCTCCCGAAACTGAAACATCGCATAGTCTAGTCTCAAACCTCCGTTCTGAGGGACTTCTGCATTGTCAGAAGTGCTGCCTTTTGGATTAGAGGTTAAATCTGCTCGTTCAGGACATAAAAAAGATCCCGAGGCATTTTTTGGAAAATTAGCAGGAAGTTTTCCAATTGGCTTAGCCAGCCGTCAACCCTCAATTAACACCAGAAAAACAGATTGATTGGTCGTTCATCTCACTGCGGTTTGTGTGTACATTTGCTCCTGTGCTGGTGTACAAGAAAAAGTTATTACACTTCTGTAATATATTTGCTTCGTGGGTTCTTTGCTTAAGAATTCATAGCAGCACATTGCTATTAAGAACTAGTTGGTTTAATAGCAAAGGTTTAACAATCACACTACACATTACCAGTTCATCCAACAGGCTCACAACCACCTGCCTCATCGTGGATCCCCTGAACCCAACTGGCTGGGGTTTTATTGAGTCTTGTGAACATCACATGACTGGCTAAGCCACTCACAACTCAACAGCTCAACCAACCTGTGAGCATACTCATAGTTGCATACATTACAACGTCAAAAGTAATTCACTGGCTACAAAGCATTTTGGGATGTCTTGAACAGATAACATGAGGTGCAATATAAATCCAAGTTCTTTTTCCTCATCTGAGGTAGTGTGTGAAACCAACCCCATAACAACTCTGTCCTTGTGGGGAATCCTAGCCTCTGCTCTCTACCTCTCCCCAACAGCATGGCCAAGATTGGGAATTCACCTCACGGAGAATTGCAGTTATGGACTCACTTTGCCACATCAGGGCATCAATGCAACCCACCACCATCTATGTAGCCCAATTTAAGTCAGCTTAAAGAATCTTCCTGCATTTTTAATTAATTGAGGATTACTGAAGTACCATTTCATCACAATAAGGCAGATCAGTGCTCTTGCTGGAATCATTTAGCACTGTGCAGCTCCCACCTTTACTCTGCGATCCAGACCATTATCTCACGCTCCTTACCCTCATTTCATAAAGCATTTTGAAAGAAAGAAGAAAAGAAAGACTTGCATTTATATAGCGTCTATCACCTAGCACTTTACAGCCAATTAAGTACTTTTGAAGTGTAATCGCTGTAGTAATGTAGGAAATGCGGCAGCCAATTTGCGCACAGCAAGCTCCCACAAACAGCAATGTGATAATGACCAGATTATCTGTGTTTTTGTTATGCTGATTGAGGGATAAATATTGGCCGGAACACCGAGGATAACTCCCCTGCTCTTCTTTGAAATAGAGCCATGGAATCTTTTACGTCCACTTGAAAGAGCAGACGGGGCCTCGGTTTAATGTCTCATCTGAAAGACGGCACCTCCGACAGTGCAGCGCTCCCTCAGAACTGCACTGGGAGTGTTAGCCTAGATTTTTGTGCTCAAGTACTTGGAGTGGGACTTGAACCCACAACCTTTTGACTCCGAGGCGAGTGTGCTACCCACTGAGCCACAACTGACATTTTGTAGCAGAATACCAAGGCCATATTAAATATGAGAGTTGTTTATTGAATGTAGCAGTAATCCTGGCATAAAGACCGTAGATATAATAACACAACCTGCCAGTACTGACCATCGCATGTTAGTCGCAGCAATACACTAATGATTTAGAATTGAGCCTGCATTAAGAGGTCACCCGTCCATAAAGACCAATTAAACGCAGTCCCGAAGGTCATTATCCAAAAGTGTCACTGTAGATAAATGAACTCTCACCTCAGACACTTTCAATACGTGGTGCGAGCTTCTAGCCTTGAGCTGTCTTCAGGCATGCAGTTAACAAAAATAAGGCACATTGGACAAGATAAATGGCACAGTTGAATACTGATAAACCCCAAACCATTCTGCCAGGAATGTAGTGCTTGGATCAGGATCTTACTATTTACAAACTCCAGATGGGTAAGTCTTTGCGCCACAGTGTGTCTCATTCATAGACAGTCCCTGCAATCTAAAAGTGAGTTCTTAGGTGACTGTACAATACGGGAATTACAGTCTCTGTCACAGGTGGGACAGATAGTAGTTGAGGGAAAGAGTGGGTGGGGAGTCTGGTTTGCCGCACGCTCCTTCCGCTGCCTGCGCTTGGTTTCTGCATGCTCTTGGCGACGAGACTCGAGGTGCTCCCGGATGCACTTCCTGCACTTAGGGCGGTCTTTGGCCAGGGACTCCCAGGTGTCAGTGGGGATGTTGCATTTTATCAAGGAGGCTTTGCAGGTGTCCTTGAAACGTTTCCTCTGCCCACCTTGGGCTCGCTTGCCGTGTAGGAGTTCCGAGTAGAGCGCTTGCTTTGGGAGTCTCGTGGGAGATAATTAATCATTCAACAACTCGCGGTGACACCGCCAAACAAAAACAGTATTCTCCACAAAACCGATTCAACTTCTAAAATGCAACTGCTGTCTCCAGGTTACACTTGGCAGTGGCTAGATTATTTTCATCTCCTGAGTATTAGGAAAGATATATAACTAGCAAAGATGGTGTGCCTGGATGGGGTATTGTATCTTAAACATTGTATTTGGATCAGGAATTCTGTGTGATAGAACGGAAAAGGACTGTTTTGGCACACGGGCATTCTCGGCTTGGATCGGAGTAACTGATACATCAGGCACCGGGAGAGAAGTGTATTCACAATCAAGAGTACCCCGTCAACCAATAAACCTGACTCTATGGGGGGTCGAAATTGGTGGAGGTCCTGCCCACAGCCGCCGAGGTGCCGCCAGAAATGAAGTTTTTTTCGATGATTCCTCCGGTGCCGCCCATGTTGCGCCCTCCGGGAGATTGGTTGCGGAGGTTCTGCCGGTGCGCCGGCCTGCCGCCCGCCCATGCCACAGGCTGTAAATTCCGGCATTTTCCTCATCAAGGACCATCTGAGATCGCCCTGCCGCCCGCCACAAGGACTGTTGGGGGAAAAACGGGTCTGAACTGGCTGTGAGTCGGGCGACAGGGAGAATCGCTCAGAGTGCTACAGCACTGCACAGCCCAGATATCGTTCCGATCCTGCAGCATTATCAGTGGCTCAGGAATAGTGAGGTGGTGGACCTTGACCCGCCCAGAGAGAGTTCCGATATGTTACTCCATATGACTCCGTTGGAAGGAAGGTGTGGTAGAAGCGGCAATGAGTCACTGGTCGAGTGTGGTTAGCGCTTCGATGCTGGGGATGTTGGTGCGTCTATCTTCCCAGTGGATTTGCAGGATCTTGCGGAGCAGGGAAGTGCGGGTGACCCATGAGAAGGATGATAGTGAGAGGGGACGTGGAAGCGGGGGCTCCTCTCCCTGTTGCCCCCTTCAGTCAGAGCCCCAGACGCTTCTTTGGATCGCGATGGCCGAGACTGCCCCTGCACAGTCGCAGAAGTATCAGACTTTGGCAGGGCCCTCACATGCTCTAAAAGCCACAGGACATCGCCAAAATGGAAGTGAGCAGGTTGCCTCTACCTCTGCTGAAGCCACAGGGGATGTACCTCGTAGAATCATGCGTAAAAGAAAAATTGCACAGCAGTAGATGCACATGGGTATATAAAGAAGTGCTATTGTTAAGATTCCATTACTGTTATCACACTTATTTAGTTTCACCACTTTCCGGACATGCCCATTCTTGTCTTACTTTGGAAGTGGCTTTGTGAGTTGGAGTGACTGGTACGACACAACATTGCCTCCAGCAATGAGGGTCAGTGTGAAAGGAATGTTGGAGTGGGAAAAATGTTGGAATCAATTATTAAGGATGAAATAACAGCGCATTTGGAAAGCAGTGATAGGATCAGTCCAAGTCAGCATGGATTTATGAAGAGGAAATTATGCTTGACAAATCTACTGGAATTCTTTGAGCATGTACCTAGTAAAGTGGACAAGGGAGAACCAGTGGATGTGGTGTATTTCGACTTGCAAAAAGCTTTTGATAAGGTCCCACACAAGAGATTGGTGTGCAAAATCAAATCACATGGTATTGGGGCTAATATACTGACGTGGATAGAGAACTGGTTGGCAGACAGGAAGCAGAGAGTAGGGATAAACAGGTCCTTTTCAGAATGGCAGCCAGTGACTAGTGGAGTGCCGCAGGGCTCAATGCTGTGACCCCAGCTCTTTACAATATACATCAATGATTTGGATGAAGGAATTGAGTGTAATACCTCCAAGTTTGCAGATGACACTAAACTGGGTGGCGGTGTGAGTAGTGAGGGGGACGCTAGGAGGCTGCAGGGTGACTTGGACAGATTAGGTGAATGGGCAAATGCATGGCAGATGCAGTATAATGTGGATAAATGTGAGGTTATCCATTTTGGGGGCAAAAACGCGAAGACAGAATATTATCTGAATTGCGGCAGATTAGGAAAAGGGGAGGTGCAACAAGACCTGGGTGTCTTGGTTCATCAGTCATTGAAAGTTGGCAGACACGTACAGCAAGCGGTGAAGAAGGCAAATGGTATGTTGGCCTTCATTGCAAGGGGATTTGAGTATAGGAGCAGGAAGGTCTTACTGCAGTTGTACAGGGCCTTGGTGAGGCCTCACCTGGAATATTGTGTGCAGTTTTGGTCTCCTAATCTGAGGAAGGACATTCTTGCTATTGAGGGAGTGCAGCGAAGGTTCACCAGACTGATTCCCGGGATGGCAGGACTGACATATGAGGAGAAACTGGATCAACTGGACCTTTATACATTGGAGTTTAGAAGGATGAGAGGGGATCTCATAGAAACATATAAGATTATGATGGGACTGGACAGGTTAGATGCGGGTAGAATGTTCCCGATGTTGGGGAAGTCCAGAACCAGGGGACACAGTCTTAGGATAAGGGGCAGGCCATTTTGGACTGAGATGAGGAGAAACTTCTTCACTCAGAGAATTGCTAACCTGTGGAATTAGCTACCGCAGAGAGTTGTTTATGCCAGTTTATTGGATATATTCAAGATGGAGTTAGATATGGCCCTCACGGCTAAGGGGATTAAGGGGTATGGAGAGAAAGCAAGAAAGGGGTACTGAGGGAATGATCAGCCATGATCTTATTGAATGGCGGTGCAGGCTCGAAGGGCCTAATGGCCTACTCCTGCTCCTATTTTCTATGTTTCTATGTTTCTAAGATGGTGAGGGCTCAATGGAGATGCCCTGCAAGAGTTTGGAGACCATTTCATGCTGTGACTGCGCAGATGGCATGAGCTTATGCCAGGTACGAGACTCCTTAAGTAAATGCTTTATGCGGAGCTTCTTCATGGTAAATGAACCAAAGGTGGGCAGCAGAAACGTTACAAGGACGCCCTCAAAGCCTCCCTGGTAAAGTGCGACATCATCACTGACACCTGGGAGACCTTGGCCGAAGACCGCCCGAGGTGGAGAAAGTGTATCCAGGAGGGCGTTGAGCTCTTTGAGTCTCACCGCAAAGAGCGTGAAGAGGTCAGGCGCAGGCAGCAGAAGGAACGCATGGCAAACCAGTCCCACCGAACCCTTTCCCTCAACGAATGTCTGTCCCACCTGTAACAGGGTCTGTGGCTCTCGTATTGGACTGTTCAGCCATCAGAGAACTCACTTTGGGAGTGGAAGCAGGTCTTCCTCGACTCTGAGGGACTGCCTATGATGATGATGCCAGAGTTATGAAGCGAAAGTGATAAGATGCCAAGCGATGGCACATAGCTGCAACTGATACTGAGAAAATCATGACATGAGGTGTGGAAGAGGGGAAAATACATATAATGGACTGCAATGTAGATGATGACCATCATCTCAGGGGTGGCACTCCGCCATGTTCGGCATCTTAAAAAGTGGCTTGACCTGCAAGCCTTAATGTGTGCCCTGCAAGTAGTTCAAGTGACTCTGATTGAATGGCAGCCTTTCTGCATTGGTGACCCTTACTTGTCGTGTTGCGATGTCCTGATGACAGGACCCATTATACAGTGGAATCATATGTGGGGCGCAATATATTCCTAATGCACCAGAACATCTGAAGGACAGCCATGTGTTTCTCACAAGGCATCGCACATTACGTGGAAGTGAGACACTGACCAAGAGAGGGTGAACATTGTGACTGTATTTAAAAGTGCATCATTACAAAAGTGACATAACCTCATACAATTCACAAATATCTCCACCACCAACACCGACCCCTCTACCACCACCTCTCTTCCCCCCATTTGATGTGAGTCCCATCGTCCTCTGCTTTGCCCCGCCTTCAAGACAGCGTCCCGCACCCCTGCCCCTCCCCGTCTCTACTTGTGCAGGAGGGCAGCCAGATCTCTGCAGACATGTCCGTCTTGGAGAGAAGGTAGGGGGCATCACCCGGCTCCTCTGGATCTGTTTGCTTTGAGGGTGTGGGGTCGGGGGCTTGCACGACCTGCCCAGAAGCCATTGCCTGCCTCACCGCCTCAGCAGACTGGGCGTTGCGCTCCACCGCACTAATGAGCTGGTCCGTTCGGTCAGTATGGTGCTGAGCGAGGGATTCGATGCTGGCACCTATTCCAGCCATGGTCTGCAGCAGCTCGCGACCGAGGTCGCCTCTCATCCTCGATAGCTGCACCATCTCCTGAATAGCTGTGAGCCGCCCTGCATCCTCAGCAGCTTGTTGGGTCGGTGTGGGTTGACGCGTCTTGGTTGGGTCAGCTCCACGGCCCCTGCGCCTGGCAGCGCTTGGAGGTGTTGCATCTGGTTCAAATCCCATGAATTCTGAGCCCAACAGGTGGCACACATGGCAGGAGGCTGGTGTCATCCTCTTCCAGCTCCTCCACCTCAAGGGGCTCAAACAGAGGTCCTTCTCCCTTCTCTCTCTCCTGTTCTTCATGGCGGAGTTGGGTGCGGTGGAAATGGGTGATCTTGGGGGGGTGGGGGTGGGGGCAGGGGTGGAGGAAAGTGCCCATGTCTTGGCTCTGGACAACATCCATCAGGGTGGGAGACGCTGGGGTCACACTCCTCCTTTGAGTGCTAGAGGTGGATGGTGTGTATTTATCGGTGCTGTTCGACTCACCATCTGCAAGTAGAGGACAACATTTCAGTCTATGGCGGAGGGGGTTAGGTCAAGCTGATACGTGAGCCGTCTCATCTCACATTGTGCCACCAAGGAGTTCCATCTCTACATGGGCACACCAATAATGGCCGACAAACTGTGTGTTAAAACGCATTTGCCTTACCATTGCATGACCTTTCATGCCATGAGCGCGACTCACACCGGAGATTATTATACCCTTACCATGCTCCAGCACGGGATCTGCATCACCCTTTGTGGTCGCACGGCGGCAGTCACCCACCAACGCCAAGGCACCCTCCTCCAGGCTGCTCAACTCTACCACCTCTGCCGTGCCCCCTCCCACCACACGCGGGCTTGCTGCTTCGGAAGTATTTTTCTTCTGCACAAAGAAACGTTGAAGCCTTTACCCCCTTTGCTCATGCCCCATACACACACATCCATACACACATACCCCCACACACACACACACATCTGGGGCATAACCTTTTGCAGTTGGACGGAAGGGGTCCCATAAATGTTTACTCACTCTTGCTGACGCAACCACATCGTCGCAACGTTTCCGACACTGGTCTCCATCTGGCTTAATATTGCCCGTTGAGGACGCGGCCTCACCAACCTCCCTCCAGATGCGTCTGTATCGGGGTGGTGGAGGTTTGCCACGACCATCCCCGGGTGAGGCCTTTATACCTGTGCTCCACCTCTGATACAAGCTCCTTCAGTTCCTCATCATTAAACCAGGGAGCTTTGGGCCTGGTCTTGACAGTCTTCTTCGATGCTTTTTTCCCCACTCATGTTAAATCACTTAAGGAATGGCTTATAGCGAGGGGATTTGAGCACAGGGGCCGGGAGGTGTTATTACAGTTGTACAGGGCCTTGATGAGGCCACACCTGGAGTATTGTGTACAGGTTTGGTCTCCTAACTTGGGGAAGGACATTCTTGCTATTGAGGGAGTGCAGCAAAGGTTCACCAGACTGATTCCCGGGATGGCGGGACTGATATAACAAGAAAGAGTGGATCAACTGGGCTTGTATTCACTGGAGTTCGGAAGAATGAGAGGGGACCTCATAGAAACGTTTAAAATTCTGACGGGTTAGATGCAGGAAGAATGTTCCCAATGTTGGGGAAGTCCAGAACCAGGGGTCACAGTCTAAGGATAAGGGGTAAGCCATTTAGGATCGAGATGAGGAGGAACTTCTTCACCCAAAGAGTGGTGAACCTGTGGAATTCTCTACCACAGAACGTTGTTGAGGCCAATTCACTAAATATATTCAAAAAGGAGTTAGATGTCGTCCTTACTACTCGGGGGATCAAGGGGTATGGCGAGAAAGCAGGAATGGGGTACTGAAGTTGCATGTTCAGCCATGAACTCATTGAATGGCGGTGCAGGCTCGAACGGCCGAATGGCCTACTCCTGCACCTGTTTTCTATGTTTTCTATGTTCCTATGTTATGAAATGTTTGCAGCTCTCTGTCTTCTACACTCTCCCCTCTACAACTGGCAGGTGCAAGAGAGTGTTCAACATTTGAGCGCATGTGCAGATTTCCCAGTGGCCTCAATCGCGGCAAAAATGATGTTGCTAGAACTACAAAAAAAATAATAAAATCTCGCGCATACGTGGTGTGGCGCCTCCAAAGCTGCCCGATTCGAGAGGCCTGCACCCCCGCCCACTGATGCCACTGCCCGGTGACGTCCGCTCCCGCCCGCCGACACTGGCTCCCGGCTGGACCGCGAGTGTCAAGAAGGTAGGTGCCGCCCGGGGACCGCCGAAAAATGGGCGGGCCTTACAGCTCCTCAAGATCGGGGACTATATTTATTATTCTTAATGATCAACTATCAAACAGACATTGGGGGTAATTTTGACTTTGGCTGACAGTGCAGAGCTAGCGATAGCGGATCATAACATAAGAACACAAGAATTAGGAGCAGGAGTCGGCCATTCGGACCCTCAAGCCTGCTCCGCCATCCAATGAGATCAAGGCTGATCTTCTGCCTCAACTTCACTTTCCTGCCTAATCCCCATATCCTTTGATTCCCTTAATTTCCAAAAATCTATCGATCTCAGTCTTGAATATACTCAACGACTGAGCCTCCACAGCCCTCTGGGGTGGAGAATTCCAGAGATTCACCACCCTCTGACTGAATAAGTTTCTTCTCATCTCATTGGTGGGAGCTTGCTGTGCGCAAATTGGCTGCTGTGTCTCTTACTACAACAGTGACTACACTTCAAAAAGTACTTCATTGGCGGCAAAGCGCTTTGGGATGTCCGGTGGTTATGAAAGGTGCTATATAAATGCAAGACTTTCTTTCTGTCATGTTCTTCCGGGATTTGTAACGTGTTTTAGGGGAATCACGTCCGCAAACTGTGGCCTTGCTGGGTTACATGGCTGGGTTTCACTTTGGATGTGTTTACATGTGGGCACACTGGGAACTGAGAGTACGAAATGTTTCAAGGCTGTTGAGATGTAGATAAATACCTTGAAAAATTCCGATCGCTCCAATTATATGAAAACAAACACGCCTGAATGAATGCACCCTTTCAATTTGGGTTCCAGGTTTTTAAATTTGGATTAAAACCTAATAAAGCCTCTCTGGACGTGTACTGGTGATACACCTGTTGGCTGCCTCAGTTCGGTACAGTGCTTCTCTGCACCAATGGGCCACACTCCACACTTACAAGAGGAAAAGTGATTGCGTTTTAATATAGTTGCTCCCAGCAGTTGAAGATTCTGCTATAGTTTTGTTGTGGAAATTTACCTTTGATGTCTAGACACTTGCAAAAAAAAAATCCCCCAAAACACGATGAAGCCTTGTGTTGTAGGTAACCTGAAATGTATCCTTGTAAAATGTAATGGATTAGTGCCACAGTAACACCGTGAGCATAACACAGCAGTGTTCTAGGCCCCAGGAGCTATGGTAAAAATTACTCACCAGTCCAATTTCTTAACATGCTAAATTAAACCCCACTTTTGAGACACTACGACATTCTTTTTCCCCTACATGGGGAGAGAGGACAGACAGGGCCATCTGTTTCTGCGTTGCCGCACTCAATGCAGCCCTGTGTCATGCATGCGATATCCTTCCCAGGTAGGGAGCTTATTCTTTCCATTCCATTCCGATATCACAGTACTCCATCTACATCCCTATTTTTGATTTTAGTCTCAGGATGTGGGTGTGGTGTATTTGCTTCGTGGGTTCTTTGCTTAAGAATTCACAGCAACACATTGCGATTAAGAACGAGTTGGTTTCTTAGCAAAAGGTTTAACAATCACACTACACATTACCGGTTCATCCACTAGGCTCACAGCCACCTGCCTCATGGTGGACAACCGGAACCCAACTGGCTGGGGTTTTATTGAGTCTTGTGAACATCATGTGACTGGCCATGCCACTCCCAACTCAACAGCTCTCCAACTATTTTGTTGTAATACTTTAATCAAGTGAACCCCTGATTAAAGGGTGGGGGGGGGCACATTCCAAAAACTTTTCAAGTGCCCCCTTGTTTTAAAATTTTATTTTTTGAGGGCACAGAAACACAAATTATACAAGTGCCCCCTGGCTAAAAGGGGGGGAGCACTAAAACCGACAAACTGAAAACAAATTAAACTTTTGACGTGGTTGAAATTAAAATTTGGTTGCCGGGGGTGATGATGCACTCCAGTCCCTCCGGCGCCCACCTCTGGCGGAAGGCCGCGAGCGTACCGGTGGGCACCGCGTGCTCCATCTCCAGGGACACCCTGGCTCGGGTGTAATCGCGGAAGAGAGGCAGGCAGTCGGGCTGAACGACCTCCTCGACCGTCCGTTGCCTGGACTGGCTGATGGCCCCCTTGGCCAGGCCCAGGAGCAGTCCTACCAGGAGGCGTTCCGACCTGCCCGCTCCCCTCCGCACAGGGTGCCCAAAGATCAGGCAACAGCTCGACAAATGTGAGAGCAAACTCACAAGTGCAAACATTACAGTGGGAGATGCAGGCAAGCTGTATGTATTCCAACAACTACTAACGTGAGAGGATTTGAGTATAAGCGTAAAGATGTCTTACTGCAATGCAATGGCACCTGAGTATTGTGTACAGTTTTGGTCTCCTTACCTAATTTTACCAGCGAGGGTGTGCAACAAAGGTTCACCAGACTAATTCCTGGGATGGGTGGATTGTCCTATGAGAAGAGACTGAGTAGACTAGGCCTATATTCTCTAGAGTTTAGAAGAATGAGAGGTGTTCTCATTGAAACATACAAAATTCTTACCGGGCTTGACAGGGTAGATGCAGGGAGGATGTTTCCTCTGGCTGTGGAGTCGAGAACCAGTCTCAGAATAAGGGGTTGGCCATTTAGGACTGAGATGAGGGGAAACTTCTTCACTCAGAGGGCGGTGAACCTCTAGAATTCTCTACCCCAGAGGGCTGTGGAGGCTCAGTCGTTGAGTATATTCAAGACAGTGATCAATAGATTTTTAGATATTAAGGGAATCAAGGGATATGGGGATAGAGCAGGAAAATGAAGTTGAGGTAGAAGATCAGCCATGATCTCATTGAATGGCGGAGCAGGCGCGGGGGACCTGCTCCTAATTTTTATGTTCATGGTGTTCAGGGCTGTAGTAATACCCACCCTGCTGTATGGCTCAGAGACATAGACATACAGTAGACATCTCAAGCAGCTGGAGAAATACCACCAACGATGGTATTTCTGCAAGATCCTACAAATCCCCTGGGAGGACAGATGCACCAACATTAGCGTCCTTGACCAGACCAACATCCCCAACATTGAAGCACTGACCATACTTGATCAGCTCCGCTGGGCAAGCCACATTGTCCGCATGCCAGACACGAGACTCCCAAAGCAAGCGCTCTACTCGGAACTCCTTCACGGCAAATGAGCCAAAGGTGGCCAGAGGAAACGTTTCGAGGACATCCTCAAAGCCTCCCTGATAAAGAGCAACATCCCCACCGACACCTGGGAGTCCCTGGCCAAAGACCGCCCTAAGTGGAGGAAGTTCATCCGGGAGGGTTGTGAGCACCTCGAACCTCATCGCCGAGAGCATGCAGAAATCAAGCGCAGGCAGTGGAACGAACGAGCGTGCGGCAAACCTGTCCCACCCTCCCTTACTCTCAACGACTATCTGCCCCACCTGTGACAGGGACTGTGGTTCTCGAATTGGACGATTCAGCCACCTAAGGACTCTAAGGCGGAAGTTATAGCAGATGCATTCGTTATAATCTACCAAAATTCACTGGACTCTGGGGAGGTACCAGCGGATTGGAAAGCAGCTAATGTAACGCCTCTGTTTAAAAAAGGGGGCAGACAAAAGGCAGGTAACTATAGGCCGGTTCGTTTAACATCTGTAGTGGGGAAAATGCTTGAAACTATCATTAAGGAAGAAATAGCGGGACATCTCGATAGGAATAGTGCAATCAAGCAGACGCAGCATGGATTCATGAAGGGGAAATCATGTTTAACTAATTTACTGGAATTCTTTGAGGATATAACGAGCATGGTGGATAGAGGTGTACCGATGGATGTGGTGTATTTAGATTTTCAAAAGGCATTCGATAAGGTGCCACACAAAAGGTTACTGCAGAAGATAAAGGTACGCGGAGTCAGAGAAAATGTATTAGCATGGATCGAGAATTGGCTGGCGAATAGAAAGCAGAGAGTCGGGATAAATGGGTCCTTTTCGGGTTGGAAATCGGTGGTTAGTGGTGTGCCACAGGGATCGATGCTGGGACCACAACTGTTTACAATATACATAGATGACCTGGAAGAGGGGACAGAGTGTAGTGTAACAAAATTTGCAGGTGACACAAAGATTAGTGGGAAAGCGGGTTGTGTAGAGGACACAGAAAGGCTGCAAAGAGATTTAGATAGGTTAAGCGAATGGGCTAAGGTTTGGCAGATGGAATACAATGTCGGAAAGTGTGAGGTCATCCACTTTGGGAAAAAAAAACAGTAAAAGGGAATATTATTTGAATGGGGAGAAATTACAACATGCTGCGGTGCAGAGAGACCTGGGGGTCCTTGTGCATGAATCCCAAAAAGTTAGTTTGCAGGTGCAGCAGGTAATCAGGAAGGCGAATGGAATGTTGGCCTTCAATGCGAGAGGGATGGAGCACAAAAGCAGGGAGGTCCTTCTGCAACTGTATAGGGTATTGGTGAGGCCGCACCTGGAGTACTGCGTGCAGTTTTGGTCACCTTACTTAAGGAAGGATATACTAGCCTTGGAGGGGGTACAGAGACGATTCACGAGGCTGATTCCGGAGATGAGGGGGTTACCTTATAATGATAGATTGAGTAGGATGAGGGGTGATCTTATAGAAACATTTAAAATAATGGAAGGGATAGACAAGATAGAGGCAGAGAGGTTGTTTCCACTGGTCGGGGAGACTAGAACTAGGGGGCACAGCCTCAAAATACGGGGGAGCCAATTTAAAACCGAGTTGAGAAGGAATTTCTTCTCCCAGAGGGTTGTGATTCTGTTGAATTCACTGCCCAAGGAAGCAGTTGAGGCTAGCTCATTGAATATATTCAAGTCACAGATAGATAGATTTTTAACCAATAAGGAAATTAAGGATTACGGGAGCGGGCGGGTAAGTGGAGCTGAGTCCACGGCCAGATCAGCCATGATTTTGTTGAATGGTGGAGCAGGCTCGAGGGGCTAGATGGCCTACTCCTGTTCCTAATTCTTATGTTCTTATGTTCATTTTAAGAGTGGAAGCAAGTCTTCCTCGATTCCGAGGGACTGCCTATGATGATGATAATGATGATCTTATAGTCATCCTGAGGAGATGGGTCTTTTCTTTGAACAGGTGCTGTCCTTGTGGTGATGGTACTCCCACAATGGGAATCCAATCCCAGTGGCCATGAAGGAACAGCAGTATACATCCCAGTCAGGATGCTGTGCATCTTGAAGGGAAGTTGGAGGTGATGGTCTTTCCATGGCAGTGTTGCTCACATCCTGCTCGGTGTGAGAGCTTGCTGGGGAGGGAAGTGCTGTTGAAGTAACCCTGGTGCACTGCCGCAGTGTCTGCTGTCGATCGAACATACTGCAGCCACAGTGCTCCGGCAGTAGAGGGGGTGGATATTGAATCCAGTGACAGGGCACTGGTCAACTAAACTGCTCCGTTGAGCATCTTGACTGCACTCGCCCAGGCGAGTGGTGATTATTCCATCCCACTTCTGACTTGAGCCTAGTAGATCAAGACTTGCATTTATATAAGCGCCTTTTCCAACCACCAGACGTCGCAAAGTGCTTTACAACCAATTGAAGTGTAGTCACTGTTGTAATTGTGGGAAACACGGCCGCCAAATTGCACACAGCAAGCTTCCACAAACAGGATGTGATAATGACCAGATAATCTGTTTTAGTGATGTTGATTGAGGGATTAAATATTGGCCCCAGGACACTGGGAATAACCCCCCTGCTCTTCTTCGAAATAGTGCCATGGGATCTTTTTCGTCCACCTGAGAGATGAATTTAACGTCCCATCCGAAAGACATCACCTCTGACAGTGCAGCACTCCCTCAGCCCTGCACTGGTGGGTCAGCCTGGATTTTTGTGCTCAAGTCCCTGGAGTAGGACTTGAACCCACAACCTTCTGACTCGGAGGCGAGAGTGCTACCCACTGAGACACGGCCGACGACTCTCATGATGGATAACCTCAGGAGAGATTTTCCAGTAACTGAGCTTTAGTACAGATAAAATTAAAAGTATAAGTGTGCAACATTGTTTTATAATTAGCTACATTTGCTGGAGAACTTGCAATTAGTAATTATTTTGGATTGCATTTCTCTTGATCCTTTTGTCAAACCCACATTTCATTTTTTATACACTCAATCTGTCATCACTGGCAAGTGGCATGTCGCAAGCAGCTGTCAGCCCGATGTCATTTGAGTGTGAAGGGAACATGTTAATAAAGCAAGCTATTCCTTGACTTAATGAATGTGTTTACGTTGCAGCTTATACATGCAAGTGAGGGTGGGGGGAGGTTGTGGCGACGGGTGCAGAGCCAGAATCAGGTTTTGTTTCTTGCATCTCGAATGGTCTGTGGATGTCTTTTTGTGGAACATCAAGTGAGACATGTGGTGAACAAAACCTCAGGGTAAACATTAGTGTGAATCACTTACCGACTTACATGGGACTGGCAGTCTTGGGTATTTACTCATAAATGTCATGGAATTTCACATTGGAAGAGTCATTTCTTTAGTCAGAGCTGAAGTAATAACACACTCCCCGCAGCGCATCAAGATAACTAGCAACATTTCACAAAATAGAATCTGCCAGAGTCGACTGCAAGCATTTCAGATGCTGCATTCATCCACATTTATGTACCTGCTAGTTTTATCACAAAATATACGCAGAATATTTATTGAGACTTTTTTTTCAAAAGAAAAATTGAAAGTGAAAACAAAGAACATTTCTGAAGGTATTCAAATAAACAGTAAAAATACTGAACTGGAAGATAAGCCTGGGAGGGGGCAACTTATGGATGGCAGTGATGGAAATTCAGCACCAACGTGAGTGTATTGTGTGATTTAAGACATGATATGGGGATTTGTTTCCCCGTTCATACACTGGCTGATGCCACAGCTTCTGTACATCAGAGCAAGGGGATTTTTTTTCAGTGACACAAAACATCTTTGAGGTACAGCAGCTCGAAGAGGGACATTGCTGTGTAGTATAGCCAATGTTTGCCCACACTCGCCTCTGAGTCAGAAGGTTGTGGGTTCAAGTCCCACTCCAGAGACTTGGAGTGTAAACAATCTAGGCTGACGTTCCAGTGCCGTGCTGAGGGAGTGCTGCATTGTCGAAGGTGCTGTCTTGAGAGGCCCCATCTGCTCCCTCAAGTGGATGTAAAAGATCAGAGGACTTAGACTTTTGAACCTAAGGAGAGTGAATTTAGGGAATCGGTTTGTGAGAAAGACTTGGTTTTATATAGCGCCTTTCGCAACCACCAGACATCTCAAAGCATTTTACAGCCAATGAAGTACTTTTGGAGTGTAGTCACTGTTGTAATGTGGGAAATGCGGCAGGCAATTTGCGCACAGCAAGCTCCCACAAACAGCAATGTGATAATGACCAGATAATCTGCTTTTTTCTTATGTTGGTTTAGGGATGAATATTTGCCCCAGAACGCAGGGGATAGCTCCCCTGCTCTTCTTCGAAATAGTGCCATGGGATCTTTTACGGATGCATTTATTTGTACTGCCAAAATATCTGCCTTGTCTCTGATTGGCTCTCCATTATCAATTGACCTACTGCTGATTATCAATCAAGGGGACCAATCTACATCCTGAAGTTTCTCTGGAATCGCCCAGCCCAAGTGCTGACTGACTTTGCAAATTGTAATTCGATCCAATTTGACTTCAGAAGCCAGAGAGGATAGATCTCCGTTAACCCAGCAAAACCCTTCCAAGTTCCAAGCATAGTCCCTTACCCCAGTGCAAGAGCAAGAGTTCTGGTTTCAGGCAGGAGGCCTTGGGGGCGGAGTCACAGAAGGACAGCACAAATAGTTACTCTGATCTTTTACATCTACTTGAGGGAGCAGACGGGGCCTCGGTTTAACATCTCAAGACAGCACCTTTGACAATGCAGCACTCCCTCAGCACGGCACTGGAACGTCAGCCTAGATTGTTTACACTCAAGTCCCTGGAGTGGGACTTGAACCCACAACCTTCTGACTCAGAGGCAAGTGTGCTGCCCACTGAGCCACGGCTGACTCTGGTCAAACATTGGCTATACTACACAGCAATGTCCCTCTTCGAGCTGCTGTGCCTCAAAGATGTTTTGTGTCACTGAAATAAAATCCCCTTGCTCTGATGTACAGAAGCTGTGGCATCAGCCAGTGTATGAACGGGGAAACAAATCCCCATATCATGTCTTAAATCACACAACACACTCACGTTGGTGCTGAATTTCCATCACTGCCATCCATAAACTGCCCCTCCACCCTTGGGAAAAATAACCAGAACCGGCGAGAAGAGCAAGTGCTGAGTTTTTATACATTGCAGGCACATGTTCCCAGGTCAAGCTGATGCTGATAAGCTGCTCGAGCCTTGTCCTGTCTCCTTGATATGGTACGGCCTTGTATCATGTTGCAGAGTGTGCTCCAGGGGCATACGGATTGCACAAAAATGTCCTTCTTGTTGCCCCGGGATGACAACTTAGCTGCTGCAAGTCCCCAGTGCAGTGGTTAATTTGCTGCTACAGGCGATTTGGCCAAGAAATCACTGACAATGGTGCTCCTTCATGCCCTTCTCAACCCCTGTCCTCACATTTGTCCCCTCCCCCTCCCCGCAACAGCTCATACCCAAAGCTGGTACTTTGCTCTGGGAGTGCACTTTGCACCGGTGAATGGCTGATCTAACCATAGTTTTTTTTGCCAGATCAAGAAGTCCCACATGCAGCACAGAGCCTGATTTCACCGTAACGCAACAGCATCAGGCAAGAAGGGAATCCCTGGCTGGCAGAGGGAGGAGCAGCACGGAGGGAGACTTCCCCCCCCCCCCCCCCCCAACCCCGTGCACTGGGGTAAAACTAACAACTTGTATTTATATAGCGCCTTTAACCCAGTAAAACGTCCCATGGCGCTGCACAGCAGTGTTGCAAGACAAAACAAATAAATTTGACACCGAGCCACATAAGATGAAATTACAGCAGATGACCAAAAGCTTGGTCAAAGAGGTAGGTTTTAAGGAGCATCTTAAAAGGAGGAAAGAGAGGTAGAGGTAATGGGAGTTCCCGAGCTTAGGGCCCAGGCAATGGAAGGCACGGCCTCCAATGGTTGAGTGATTACAATCAGGGACGCTCAAGAGGGCAGAATTTGAGGAGTGCAGATATCTTAGCTGGGGGGGGGAGGCGGTTGTGAGGCTGAGGGAGATTAGAGAGTTAGGGAGGGGCAAGGCCATGGAGGGATTTGTAATCAAGGATGAGAATTTTGAAATAGAGGCGTTGCTTCACCGGGAGTTTAAAGGGTGTGGTTAGTGGTAAAGAGCGGCTTTGTGAACTGCATGGGGTGGGGAGATTGCTTCTATAAAAAGGGGGAAGGTTTACTCTCCAAGGAGACCAACACCGAGGTTGGAAGGACCTGCGAAAGGACCTTTCACAACCTTAAAGCACTTTACAACCAATAAAGTATTTTTCTCTGTTGCAATGTAGGAAACGTGGCAGCCAATTTGCATAGAAGAGGAAAGTGACTGTTAAAGCAACTTTTGAGGAAGCAATTGCTCAGCTTGTCTGCTAAAAATGGAAAAATTCAACAGGTCGCTGCTTTTTTTGTGGTTAAAAATCTATCAGGGTTAAACTACATGTTGCAAAATTAACCAGACTGCAACAACAACTTGCATTTATATAGAAACATAGAACATAGAAAATAGGTGCAGGAGTAGGCCATTCGGCCCTTCTAGCCTGCACCGCCATTCAATGAGTTCATGGCTGAACATTCAACTTCAGTACCCCATTCCTGCTTTCTCGCCATACCCCTTGATCCCCCTAGTAGTAAGGACCTCATCTAACTCCTTTTTGAATATATTTATTGAATTGGCCTCAACAACTTTCTGTGGTAGAGAATTCCACAGGTTCACCACTCTCTGGGTGAAGAAGTTCCTCCGCATCTCGGTCCTAAATGGCTTACCCCTTATCCTTAGACTGTGACCTCTGGTTCTGGACTTCCCCAACATTGGGAACATTCTTCCTGCATCTAACCTGTCTAACCCCGTCAGAATTTTAAATGTTTCTATGAGGTCCCCTCTCATTCTTCTGAACTCCAGTGAATACAAGCCCAGTTGATCCAATCTTTCTTGATGTGTCAGTCCCGCCATCCTGGGAATCAGTCTGGTGAACCTTCGCTGCACTCCCTCAATAGCAAGAATGTCCTTCCTCAGGTTAGGAGACCAAAACTGTACACAATACTCCAGGTGTGGCCTCACCAATGCCCTGTACAACTGTAGCAACACCTCCCTGCCCCTGTACTCAAATCCTCTTGCTATGAAGGCCAACATGCCATTTGCTTTCTTAACCGCCTGCTGCACCTGCATGCCAACCTTCAATGACTGATGTACCATGACACCCAGGTCTCTTTGCACCTCCCCTTTTCCTAATCTGTCACCATTCAGATAATAGTCTGTCTCTCTGTTTTTACCACCAAAGTGGATAACCTCACATTTATCCACATTATACTTCATCTGCCATGCATTTGCCCACTCACCTAACCTATCCAAGTCGCTCTGCAGCCTCTCAGCATCCTCCTCGCAGCTCACACTGCCACCCAACTTAGTGTCATCCGCAAATTTGGAGATACTACATTTAATCCCCTCGTCTAAATCATTAATGTACAATGTAAACAGCTGGGGCCCCAGCACAGAACCTTGCGGTACCCCACTTGTCACTGCCTGCCATTCTGAAAAGTACCCATTTACTCCTACTCTTTGCTTCCTGTCTGACACCAAGTTCTCAATCCATGTCAGCACACTACCCCCAATCCCATGTGCTCTAACTTTGCACATCAATCTCTTGTGTGGGACCTTGTCGAACGCCTTCTGAAAGTCCAAATATACCACATCAACTGGTTCTCCCTTGTCCACTCTACTGGAAACATCCTCAAAAAATTCCAGAAGATTTGTCAAGCATGATTTCCCTTTCACAAATCCATGCTGACTTGGACCTATCATGTCACCTCTTTCCAAATGCACTGCTATGACATCCATAATAATTGATTCCATCATTTTACCCACTACCGATGTCAGGCTGACCGGTCTATAATTCCCTGTTTTCTCTCTCCCTCCTTTTTTAAAAAGTGGGGTTACATTGGCTACCCTCCACTCGATAGGAACTGATCCAGAGTCAATGGAATGTTGGAAAATGACTGTCAATGCATCCACTATTTCCAAGGCCACCTCCTTAAGTACTCTGGGATGCAGTCCATCAGGCCCTGGGGATTTATCGGCCTTCAATCTCATCAATTTCCCCAACACAATTTCCCGGCTAATAAGGATTTCCCTCAGTTCCTCCTCCTTACTAGACCCCCGACCCCTTTTATAACCGGAAGGTTGTTTGTGTCCTCCTTCGTGAATACCGAACCAAAGTACTTGTTCAATTGGTCCGCCATTTCTTTGTTCCCCGTTGAGACTTCCCCTGATTCTGACTGCAGGGGACCTACATTTGTCTTTACTAACCTTTTTCTCTTTACATATCTATAGAAACTTTTGCAATCCGTCTTGATGTTCCCTGCAAGCTTCTTCTCATACTCCATTTTCCCTGCCCTAATCAAACCCTTTGTCCTCCTCTGCTGAGTTCTAAATTTCTCCCAGTCCCCAGGTTCGCTGCTATTTCTGGCCAATTTGTATGCCACTTCCTTGGCTTTAATACTATCCCTGATTTCCCTTGATAGCCACGGTTGAGCCACCTTCCCTTTTTTATTTTTATGCCAGACAGGAATGTACAATTGTTGTAGTTCATCCATGCGGTCTCTAAATGTCTGCCATTGCCTATCCACAGTCAACCCCTTAAGTATCATTCGCCAATCCATCCCAGCCAATTCACGCCTCATACCTTCAAAGTTAGCCTTCTTTAAGTTCTGGACCATGGTCTCTGAATTAACTGTTTCATTCTCCATCCCAATGCAGAATTCCACCATATTATGGTCACTCTTCCCCAAGGGGCCTCGCACAACGAGATTGCTAATTAATCCTCTCTCATTACATAACACCCAGTCTAAGATGGCCTCCCCCCTAGTTGGTTCCTCGACATATAGTGTCTTTAATGTAATAAAACATCCCAAGGCGTTTCACAGGAGTGTGAAAAGACAACAAATAAATGTGACACCAAGCCACAGAAGTGTGAGGTCATGCACTTTGGCAGAAAAAAAATCAAAGAGCAAGTTATTATTTTAATGGAGAAAGATTGCGAAGTGCCGCAGTACAGCGGGACCTGGGGGTACTTGTGCACGAAACACAAAAGGATAGTGTGCAGGTCCAGCAAATGATCAGGAAGGCCCATGGTATCTTGGCCTTTATTGCGAAGGGGATGGAGAATAAAAGCAGGGAAGTCTTGCTACAGTTGTACAGGGTATTGGTGAGGCCACACCTGGAATACTGCGTGCAGTTTTGGGTTCCATATTTACGGCATGATTTACTTGCTTTAGAGAAGGTTCACTAGGTTGATTCCGGGGATAAGGGGGTTGACTTATGAGGAAAGGTTGAGTAGGTTGGGCCTCTACTCATTGGAATTCAGAAGAATGAGAGGCGATCTTATTGAAACGTATATGATTATGAAGGGGCTTGACAAGGTGGATGCAGAGAGGATGTTTCCACTGATGGGGGAGACTAGAACTAGGGGGCATAATCTTAGAATAAGGGACCGCCCATTTAAAACCGAGATGAAGAGAAATTAATTTTCTCAGAGGGTTGTAAATCTGTGGAATTCGCTGCTTCAGGGAGCTGTGGAAGCTGGGACATTTAATAAATTTAAGACAGACATAGACAGTTTCTTAACTGATAAGGGAATAAGGGGTTATGAGGAGCGGGCAGGGAAGTGGACCCGAGTCCATGATCGGATCAGCCAAGATCGTATTAAATCGAGCAGGCTCGAGGGGCTGTATGGCCGACTCCTGCTTCTATTTCTTATAAGGGGAAATTAGCGCAGGTGACCAAAGAGGTAGAGAAGCGGAGAGGTTTAGGCATGGAATTCCAGAGCTTGGGGCCCAGGCAACAGAAGGCACGGCCACTAATGGTTGAGGGATTACAATCAGGGATGCTCAAGAGGGCAGAATTAGAGGAGCGCAGACATCTCGGGGGGTTGTGGGGTTGAAGGAGATTACAGAGATAGGGAGGGGTGAGGCCATGGAGGGATTTGAAAATAAAGATGAGAATTTTAAAATCGAGGCGTTGCTTAACGGGGGGGGGGGGGCCAATGTAGGTCAGCGAGCACAGGGGTGATGGGTGAGCAGGACTTGGTGCGAGTTAGGACACGGGACAGCGAGCACAGGGGTGATGGGTGAGCGGGACTTGGTGCGAGTTAGGACACGGGGCAGCGAGCACAGGGGTGATGGGTGAGCAGGACTTGGTGCGAGTTAGGACACGGGATAGCGAGCACAGGGTGATGGGTGAGCAGGACTTGGTGCCAGTTGGAACACGGGCAGCAGAGCTTTGGATGATCAGCATGGGAGGCCAGCTAAGAGTACATTGAAATGGTCAAGTCGAGAGGTAACAAAGGCAGGGATGAGGGCTTCAGCAGCGGATTAAGCGGAGGCAAGGGCGGAGACAGGCGATGTTACGGAGGTGGAAATAGGCGATCCAAGTTATGCCATGGATATGTGGTCGAAAGCTCATTTCAGGATGCAAAATTGTAAATACATAATTTAGTTCTGGGAGCATTCCTGTATATCCCCCGAGAAATGGAAATTATCGTCTGCAAACAAGTAGGGTGGAGATAGTCTGTGGAAGGAGTGTGTGTAATTCTAGGTTTTTTGCCTACACCATTGCTGGGTACTATCCTGCATGTAATAAGACCTACCTATAATTTATATCTGCCAGATAAATATCAAAATTACCATGTTTTTGAAAATTGTTTTATATTTAGTCAACAGTTTTATAATGTAAATACACAACTAAAGTTTGCCTGTGAACATACTCAGCAAACACATTGAACAAGCAGTCTTCGTTCCTTGTGGAAACAGATTGGAGGGTGGGCAGGAAAAAAAACCTTTGTGCTTTTTGCCAATGAATGATCACGGGGGCAGCACTTGTGGTGTTTTTATATCACACTCAAACAACAATTATAGCTTCCCTACGCTGCTCTCTCCTGTTTACGTTTCCATTTCAACATCAAAGCCAAAGATCTGTGATTGCCATTACCAAAAAGAAGGGAGATGGCTGAGAGGGGGAGGACAAGGGAGGGGGTTGTATTGGGAAGAGGACAATCTGCCCTGTGCTTTTTTATTTTAACTGAAGATCAGACAGCAGCTTGAGAGACCCAGGTAAACGTAGGCCTGAAACGCCATTGGGCATGGAGATATCCTAAGTTTCAAGTGGCTTTTATACGGGCCTTAAAGAGGAGTTAGTGGCACCAGTTCGTGATGAGGCATCTTTGCAGCTAAGAACTGCCACAGTGTAAACTCGCTGAATTGGCTAAATCCGGCAATCAGGAAGGCCTCCTTAACTTAAAAACCCAGGGCACAGCAGTCCCCTCAGGGTAGCATCAAGGTCTGGATATAATGAATGCATCATCTCAAACCATGCCTCTACATTGCTGTTGGCCCAAGTCCTGGAGAGGCAGATCCAGTGCTGTGGGATCTTTAACATGATCATAGAATGGTTACAGCACGGAAAGGAGGCCATTCGGCCCGTCGAGCCCGTGCTGACTCTCGGCTCATCCCTCTCCCCCCACCCTTTCCCCGTAGCCCTGAAATTTTTTTTTCCCCTTCAGATACTTATCCAACTCCCTTTTGAAAGATAAGATTGAGTCTGCCTCCACCACCCTTTCCGGCCGTGCATTCCAGATCCTAACCACTCGCTATGTGAAAACGTTTTTTCTTGCATCGCCTTTGGATTTTTTGCCAATCACCTGAAATCTCAACACAAAAGGATAGTATGCAGGTACAGCAAGTGATCAGGAAGGACAATGGTATCTTGGCCTTTATTGCAAAGGGGATGGAGTATTAAAGCAGGGAAGTCTTGCTCCAGTTGTACAGGGTATTGGTGAGGCCACACCTGGAGTACTGCGTGCAGTTTTGGTTTCCATATTTACGAAAGGAATACTTGCTTTGGAGGCAATTCAGAGAAGGTTCACTAGGTTGATTCTGGAGATGAGGGGGTTGACTTATGAGGAAAGGTTGAGTAGGTTGGGCCTCTACTCATTGGAATTCAGAAGAATGAGAGGTGAACTTATCGAAATGTATAAGATTATGAGGGAGCTTGACAAGGTGGATGCAGAGAGGATGTTTCCACTGATGGGGGAGACTAGAACTAGGGGGCATAATCTTAGAATAAGGGGCCAGCCATTTAAAACTGAGATGAGGAGGAATTTCTTCTCTGAGGGTTGTGGATCTGTGGAATTTGCTGCCTCAGAGAGCTGTGGAAGCTGGGACATTGAATAAATTTAAGATAGCGATTGATAGTTTCTTAAATAATAAGGGAATAAGGGATTATGGGGAGTGGACAGGGAAGTGGACCTAAGTCCATGATCAGATCAGCCATGATCATATTAAACGGTGGAGCATGCCGGAGGGGCCATATGGCCTACTCCTGCTTATATTCTTGTGTCCTCTGGTTCTTGACCCTTCTGCCAGTGGGAACAGTTTCTCTCAATCGACCCTGTCCAGACCCCTCATGATTTTGTCACAGGCAGATGGAACTTTGGTTCATCCGAAGAGTGGCAGCTTCCAAGGATTTGGCACTGCCTCGAAACTGCATCTTCTTATCCCGCTGTGCGGCTCAAAACAACAACTGTCTGAACACAAGGCGAGAGTGCTGCCATCTGAGCCAATGTGAACCTCAAAACCATGGAGTGAGGATAAATATAGGGTTAATCAGTTTAGATACTAATCTGATCCAGATGAGGGAGTTTGGGGAGGGTGGAGGGGTATTGCAATGACTGAAAGTTGCACACTCTTTCTGCAGTGGAGAGGGAAGTTGAGAAGGCCGTGTCACATTTGGGTGGTCCCTGGATGTAGGGGGCACTGACAGTTGCTGAGAACAGGTTGTCCACTCAACCACTTCGTATCAGGGAGCAAAAGCCAGTCGTACAAAGGCAGAGAATAATGGAGGAACAAAAAATGAGATTTTCAAAAGGAGGTACTGCATGAGGAACTTTGCAAACTTTTCAGAAAATTTAATTTAATGGCTGGTCAAAAAGTACAATATAGAACCATAATCAGTCAGGAAGGTTCAGATAGCTGACTTGTCGATGGGGAAAATGGCTACCGTTTTCATTGCTGACACAATCTACTGGCCTGCTGCCACATAGAAATGTGTTGGATGAGAACAGGATCTGGCTTGGTTGTGATGTCCTGCATGAGTAGAAAGGCTGAACTCACTATCCAGACTCAAATATGTCCCCTGGACAAAGGAGAGAGGCTGTTGACGTCCACAACACTATACCCTGGCGCGAGACAGCACTTCAAGAGGAGGAATCGAGAAAAAAAAAAGGGGTGGGGATGGGAGAAAGGAATGCATTGCTCGAATCCTTTCAAAGCAGCCAATGTAACAGTGTCACCTGCTGATATTCAGGAGTGTCCAACCTCCCCCATCCCCTACGTCCCAAACTTTAGTTGATCCTGTCAAAGCATTGCAAAAGTAGTTTTTATTTAAACATTACTTATCCTTAAATCTTTTTATTCTTTTGTGTTCTTTGATTTATAAATTGTCTTATTCATCTCACTATAAAAGAAAAAGTCAAATATTTTATTCAGGGCTTGGTGATACGGAGACACTCAACAAGGGTAAACGCAAACAGTGGGCAAACATCATATGGTCAAAGGTCATGTGATTAAGCACAAGCAGTGTCATATGAACGAATGCCATGTGATCAAATGTCACGTGATCAAATTTCCAGGAATATGTTAAACCAGCGATGGCAACTGTGATCGATTTAAACTTTTAATGCTGGCCCAGAGCCATCGTACACACCTCTAACAAAAAACAGGAAACGCTCAGCGGGTCAGGCAGCATGTGGCGAGAGAAACAGAGTTAATGTTTCAGGTCGATGACCCTTCGTCAGAACTGGCAAAATGTTTGAAATGAACAGATTCTTAAGGAGCGGCGAAAGGGGGGGGGGGGGGAGGGGAGGAAAGAACAAAAGGGAAGGTCTGTGATCGGGTGGAGACTTGAGAGAGAAAAGGAATGATGGGCCGACTTGAGATGGTAATGGCAGAAGTTAGAAAAAGATGTGTCGAGATAGGGTGTGAATGGCAGAATAATTACCAGCTGCCATGGGAGACAGAAAAAATATATAATATGGGGAGGGGGGGGGGGTTAAACAAAAAAGAGGGGGAAGGGAGCAAAATATAGGTAGAGGTTTGAAAGTTCCAGCATTGTGTTTTTATTTCAGTTTCCATCATCCACAGTATTTAGCATTTTTAAATCATACACACCTAGGTGGCATACAAAGGCCAATACTTGGACAGGTTGTGTAATGTACTGTGCTAGTGAATGGTGTGACCTTCACCTTGCCACAAGCCAAATTCTCAATCTCAAGTCTTGCTGTTAGTATAGAAACATAGAAAATAGGTGCAGGAGTAGGCCATTCAGCCCTTCGAGCCTGTACCGCCATTCAATATGATCATGGCTGATCATTTTTGCAACTTCAGTACCCCATTCCCGCTTTCTCTCCATGCCCCTTGATCCCTTTAGCCGTAAGGGCCACATCTAACTCCCTTTTGAATATATCTAGCGAATTGGCCTCAACAAACCACTCTTTCGCACCTTCCCACATTACAACAGGGACTGCACTCCAGATGTACTGCATTGACTGCAAAATGCTTTGAGACGTCCAGTAGTCATGAAAGGTGCTATAGAAATGCAAGTCTTTCTTTCTTTAGCAGCAGTTGGAGAGCAAAGTGCATGGTTGCTGTTCTGCCCGTGCCGGGAGAGCGGAGAAGGGAAACTTAGCAAGTTAAAAATATTTTTGAAACGATTCCCTGTTCACAACGATCTTTATTGTAAGATCTCAGCAGACGAAGTCAGTCAGTCAGCAGGATTAGTCTTGCAGTACCAATTAGGTTGTTGTGGAATGGGTGGAATCCAACATTTAGTATCTACAAACAGAAACTTCTTGTTTAAAAGTATTTGAGAGATCCTGGAGATTTAAACCCGACCTTCATTTTAGTAAACACAGGAAATATCGGTGAAGGGTTTATTATTGCACTCCGAGAAGTTAACAAAACAAGCCACGCGGAGCCCCGTACAGGGTCAGTACGTTATCCTGCACTTTGACTTGTTTTGTGGCAGGCACATTATAGGTCATTCAGTTAAAGCGATTACATAGGAGAGAGTCAAACACCAGAACTCGATCATTTCCTTTTGCCAAACTGTTGTTTGGCTCAGAAATCAGACTGTCAAATTAGCTCCACCCTGACTGGATGAAGGAACTAAATATACCACACACACACACACAACTGGCATTTATAGAACACCTTTAAAACAGGAAAATCTCCCAAGGTACTTCTGGTGTGTGAGGAAAATGAACATGGAGCTTAAAGGGGGGGGGGGGGGGGGGAAGAGAGTATTAGGAGGGATCCCCAAAAGCTTGATCAGAGAGGTGGGTTTTAAAATGGATCTTAAAGGAGAGGCGGAAAGGAATTCCAAATTGGATAGAGGCAGCGGAAAATGGTGGTGTAAAGGGAGTGGAGGATGGATGATAAGGGAGTCGAGGGTTATGGGGAGCAGGCAAGAAAGTGGAGTTGAGGCCAAGATCAGATCAACCATGATCTTACTGAATGGCGGAGCAGGCTCGAGGGGCCGTATGGCCTCCTCCTGCTCCTATTTCTTATGTTCTCATGTTATGTTCTTATGGACAAAAGATGGAACCGATGTGGGACTGAGCGACATGGCTCAGGAAGAACTCGCATTGGTCCAAAGATACAGCCCAAGTTAGCTGAAATCAGCCAGTGATCTGGTAGGCAGGCGAGCCCCAGGTGGGCAGAGGAAACGTTTCAAGGACATCCTCAGCCTCCTTGATAAAATGCAACATCCCCACCGGCACCTGGGAGTCCCCCGCCAAAAACTGCCCTAAGTGGAGGAAGTGCATCCGGGAGGGGGCTGAGCATCTCGAGTCTCATCGCCAAGAGCATGCAGAAACCAAACACAGGCAGAAGGAACGTGCTGCAAACCAGTTCCACCCACCCTTTCCTTCAACAACTGCCTGTCCCACCTGTGACAGAGACAATAATTCCCATATTGGACTATTCAGTCACCTAAGAACTCACTTTGAGTGGAAGCAAGTTTTCCTCGATTTCGAGGGAATGTTTATGATGAGGAGGAGCATTAAAATGGGGCTCAGCACCCCTGGATGAGAGTGAAAGAGATGAGGCTGATCATTCCCCAGTGATGCCCATCAGAAAGTGCCTGGCAGTGTATAAATGTTAGGGAAGCACAGGATTGGAGTGTAGCAGCGATGCCTCTCGTGGTAGAATATCCACCTTGCATGCATGCGGAATGGCCTTTTGGGCAAGGTATTTTAGAGCATGGAATAGTATCAAGAATCTCAGCCTTCAAGGGGGAGGAGAGTCAGTGGTGCAAACGTATCAAAAACAGTTATTCATTCATTTGCTTTCCAAATTGAATTAACACTATTTACAAAGCAGTGGAAGCAGATTCAGTTGTAACTTTCAAAATTAAATCTCTACTTTAAAAAAAAAAATAGGTAAAATATTTGCAGGGCTCCGACGAATGAGCAGGGAGAGTGGGACTTATTGGATTGCTCTTTGAGAGCCGGCACATGACTGATGGGCAGAATGGCCTCCTCCTGTACTGTACGATTCTGTCATGCTTATAAGCGCTCTTCAAATCTCATCTCATTCAGGAGTGAGATGTATCCATCCATCATAAAAATGTGAAGCAACTTCATTTTTGCTCTCCTTTTGCAGATTACAAAGGTCAGCATATGATAACGTGAGGTTGAAATGGATGACTATATCCTTTTGCCAAACTAAAAATTAAAAGAACTTCCACAAACAGTCCCAGCTCCTGCACAATCTTTACTTAAAAAAATAATTGAAGTTTTATTTAACTGCAACCTGTACATTCCAAGACAGTGAGATAATTGCTGAAAGAAAGCAATTGCTTAAATCGGTGCCAGTGAAAGACTGAAAGGATTTCCCACTGCCACTTAGTGCTGTAATATTTCTTGCGCTACCTCTGGTATGCTTCCAGTTTTATGCCATTTGTTTCACCTGGGTTGTTAAGTGTAATCAGATAATATATAATTTGTCTTTTTCATACAGTGTTCATTGTAGTTTTAGATTAAAATTAACCATTGAACCCAATAATTATGAATCATTAGTCATCTTGTTTTGCCATTTTCAAATATTGCAGTATTGCTTGCAGCCACTAGAGGGAACTCATCACCCAATACCCTCACACTGAATAAATGCACAGAAAAGTGCATCTTGTGCGACATTGAGATGGTTTGGTTAGTTTCCAACTATCCTTGCGTGCACTTGCTGACATTACATGAACTTTGGTTACCGCCAGAAGGTTGTGGGTTCAAGTCCCACTCCAGGAAATTGAGTACATAAAACTCGGCTGACACTCCAGTGCAGTGCTGAGGGAGTGCTGCACTGTCGGAGATGCCGTCTTTCGGATGAGATGTTAAACCCGAGGCCCTGCCTGCCCCTCAGGTGGATGTAAAAGATCCCACGGCACTAATTTGAAGAAGAGCAGGGGAGTTATCCCTGGTGACCTGGTTCCAGTTACAATTTCCAGAGAAACTTCAAGGTGTAGCTTATCGCGAAGGGGACCAGAGATAAAGGGCAACCATTTTTACAGTACAAATAAACATGTCCAATATTTATCCCTCAAACAACAACAAAAAAAATTATCTGGTCATTATCACAATGATGTTTGTGGGAGCTTGCTGTGCGCAAATTAGCTGCTGCGTTTCCTGCATTACAACAGTGACTACACTTCAAAAGTACTTCATTGGCTGTAAACGCTTTGGGACGTCCGGTGGTTGTGAAAGGCGCTATATAAATGCAAGTCTTTCTTTTACTGTACTGTACTATATTTTGGATCAGTGGTACACAAACAAGTGACATGAGCAGGTGTATCAGCAGCAGCATGATACCAACAACCAAAGCAGAGCAGGAAATAGTGAAAAACCAGCAGCCCAACTCATTAAAAGGACAAGTGAATTGTAAGATAACACATCCTGTAAATTCGCACTGATTGTGTGCAGCAGAATCTACTCGAGTACCAGAGTTTCGGATAAATGGTTCTGGAGGAAGTGGAACTGGCAGACTGAACAGGTCAGAGCAATGATTTGTTGCAACAAAATCACCTGCACGCCTCAAGAGTGGATAACACAGAGAAGAGAATTTGTGTGGTCAACATTGAGTGGTAGATACATCATAGATTTGGATTATTTAGAATTCAACCTTCACTCCCATGAAGGTGGAAAAGTGAAAAGATAAAGGTTAAAGATTTCAATATTACGATGAAGCCAAATACATTCCGACCAAAAAAAAAGACACTTTAAAAAGACAACTTCACACAATGGACCAATTAAATCAGTAACCTGCTGGTATCCAGACTCACAGGAGAGCCAAGCAAAATATATGTTCTATAAATAGTTATCAATTTAAAATTTTAACACACTACAGGAACGTCTCCTGGACTCGACACAGGCACCAACCCCGAAGGCATCTCATCACACTTAGTACAAGAAAATAAAACGGTGTCATTAGTAAAGTACTTGAATGTCACAAACACAAGAATGTGCATTCCTTCACCGCTGTCAAGAGTGTTGAATTGATTTTGCACTCATTTACACACATTATCTGCACCGTCCCTCATCATACATCTACAAAAGTCACAAGGTTAGAAATTCCCCTGCCTGTCATTATTTGATAAATAACGTCATTTTAGTGACTAAAGAATAAAAATTGCGTCATTTTTTAAAGGGGGTAAATTTGGCCACTGTTATATATGTGGACTTGTATTTACTCTGTACAGCCACCAGAGGGCTCATCCCCTGTAGTCCCAAGGGTTCCCATAATCCCTTGGGAGCACAGGTATTTAAGGAGGCTTCACAGGTTGGAGAGGCACTCTGGAGACCTGCAATAAAAGACTAAGGTCACGCTTCACTTTGAGCTCACAGTGATCAGTCTGACTCTTTCTCCATACACAACCACCACAAAATACGCCTGTCCTTAAAAAAAAAAACTATGTTGCACGACGATTGCTGTTAAAAACCGCGATCTCGCCAACTTTAGCCCGAGGCCTATCAACACCAAAAATACAGGCCCTAGGAGGGGAGAAAAAACACACACAAAAAAAAATCAACACTCAAAACATTTACGAGACCTTTAAGTAACTGCTGCAAAATAATTAATAAAAACTTTAATTTACCTTTTTTTGCAGGTCTTCGTACTTACCGACGTTTGAGGCTGCAACGCATGCTTTTCTCGGGCATTTTTCTTCATCCCAAAACGGGTTAGTTCGCCGACTGACCAAACTTAGGCGGTGCGGTTTTTTTTCCACGTTGCACCAGGGCGATCAGTTTATTGTCCATATTTTCAAAATGCCATTCTGAAGGTTTGGGTAATTTAGTGCACCATTTTAAGAACAAAAAAACAGCACTTTTAACGTGAAAAAGTTGTGTTAAAACGTGCGGTAGGCTGGGGAAATTCTAGCCCTCAGTGCTGTAACGTGATTCCTAACAAAACCATCGCAGCCTCAACTCTAAGCTCTGAGGAATAAATATCTGCGAGGGATTGGCGTTTGTAAAATTCCGTACAGAGAGACAATCAATTATTCCATGGGACATCGTGTGAAATGGGAAGACATGTCTGGAGGATTGCAGAATAGGGTTGAACAGAGCTGATGAGGATGGATAAATATTTTACTTATCTTTGGGGAAATCAGAGGGGTTCAATTGGAAGAATAAATAGTGATAACAGTCCATTTTACCTAGTCTCCAGCAGGATTAGATTTGATGGGCCGAAATGTTCTTTCCTTATTCAATTATTTTTTTGTTCTTCGCTTCTCTTCAATCAATCTATGGATTTCCTTCACAAAAAAATTGGCAGATGGAGTAGAATGTTGGAAAGTGTGAGGTTATGCATTTTGGCAGGAAAAAAATCTTAAAAAAAAAATAAAAAAAATCGAGGAGCAATTTATTACTTAAGTCAAGAAAAATTGCAAAGTGCTGCAGTACAGCGGGACCTGGTGCATGAAACACAAAAGGTTAGTATGCAGGCACAGCAAGTGATCAGGAAGGCCAATGGAATTTTGGCCTTTATTGCAAAGAGGATGGAGTATGAAAGCAGGGAAGTCTTGCTACAGTGAAACAGGGTATTGGTGAGGCCACATCTGGAATACTGCGTGCAGTTTTGGTTTCCATATTTACGAAAGGATATATTTTTGCTTTGGAGGCTGTTCAGAGAAGGTTCACTAGGTTGATTCCGGGGATGAGGGGGTTGACTTATGAGGAAAGGTTGAGTAGATTGGGCCTCCACTCATTGGAATTCAGAAGAATGAGAGGTGATCTTATCGAAATGTATAAGATTATGAGGGGGCTTGACAAGGTGAATGCAGAGAGGATGTTTCCACTGATGGGGGAGACTAGAACTAAGGGGCATGATCTTAGAATAAGGGGCCGCCCATTTAAAACAGAGATGAGGAGGAATTTCTTCTCTGAAGGTTGTACATCTGTGGAATTTGCTGCCTCAGAGAGCTGTGGAAGCTGGGTCATTGAATAAATTTAAGACAGAGATAGACAGTTTCTTAAACAATAAGGGAATAAGGGGTTTATGGGGAGCGGGCAGGGAAGTGGACCTGAGTCCATGATCGGATCAGCCATGATCGTATTAAATGGCGGAGCAGGCTCGAGGGGCCGATTGGCCTACTCCTGCTCCTATTTCTTACATTCTTATGTAACCGCAGCTCAGTGGGTCGCACTCTTGTCTCAGAATCTGAAGTCCCACTTCAGACACTCGGGCTCAAAATCTAGGCCGACACTCCTGGTGCAGTGCTGAGTGGGTGCTGCACTGTCGAAGGAGCCGTCTTTTGGATAAGATGTTAAACCGAGGCCCTGTCTGCCCTCTGAGGTGGATGTAAAAGATCCCGTGGCACTAGTTTGCAGAAGAGGGGAGTTCTCCTGAGGTTTGGAAAGGTGTTATACAAATGCAAGTCCCTAAGTAAACATTGCTTTTCAGTAGAGAACAACGCCTTTTGTTGGTGTAATCAAGACCACGTGCTTTGAACACCTCAAAATTAGACAAACTAGGTTTCTCTCCTCTCCTGAAGGAGCAGACTTGTTGGGCTACAGGTTTCACATTTGGTACCTGGCCCAAGTGGCCACTCGATATGCCTGGTCTTCCCAGCACAGGTCACTAGAGGAATTGGGGACAAGAACCAATTGTAGCTCCCAGACTGCTGTCCCAGTTGGGATCAGGTGAATGAACGCAGCTCACAGACCAAACCCGGGACATTCTTTGTGCTACACTGCTGCTTCCCCCACCTGGACTATCTGCAACTGAGATTCTGAATTCAAGTGTAATTAGGAAAGCGTTTTGATGGTTCATTGATAGAAATTCACAACGTTGGGCCAAAAATTCTGACCTTGCTGAGTCCGTACAGAGTGCGCATGGATCTGACGAGGCCTCGCAAAAGACATTTTTTTGGGGCGCACTGCGTATGCGCTGAAAACCGGCTTTTCGGATCCGTCAAGATTTCTCTCGACAGCTCCTCCGCATCCCCAGGAGAAGGACATCCGTGCGGGAGATTGGGCTATATGCCCAACTCACACCCAGCGAATGTCCTTCAAACTTTTACGCCTGGTGAAAGCAGGCGCAGAGCTTACTTTTACCAGCGGAACACTTTTAAAACATTAAAAATTAAATTTAAACAAACACTCATTTTTATATTAAAACCCTGTCCATTAAGGCCAGTGTATTTTTAACACTATTAAAACAGATTTTTAAAAATTCCAAAAATCATATATTCTTTCTAAAACATTTAATCTCAATTAATTTTAAATACGCGAGGTGTTTGATTTATTTATTATGCTGTGTTTGGGTGTTTTTCTCATTGATGGTAATGTGAGTCCGGAGAAACGGAGTTCCCATTTTTATCAATGAGAATACTGCATCGTGATTGGTGGCCCAGGCCCACGTGACTCCAGCATGTACGCATGTACGTACCTGAAAGGCATCTCCCCGGCACAGCAAATCTAGGCCTCCGACCAGGATCCTATGTTCCTCCGGGACCACCAGGTACTTTTGTAGATTTCTTTTCAGGGTCAAAGGCGTTCGTACGAAGGAAGCCTCTGACTGCAATTTTCCCCAACATTTCAAATATCACAAGAACAGGAATTCATTGATACCTTGGATCTTAGATCTTAGATCTGAACACCTGTCTAATCTTTTGGGCAAACACAGACAATACACGTGATGGTTTAAACCTTGCATTTATTTTTTTTTCCAGGGAAGGGAATACTCATCACCCTATCACATTTCTCCCTTCCCGCTACTAGAACAGTTGTTCTGCGATAGTGACAGTACAAAAACAAAAAGGTCAATTTTGCTGGTGCAGGAGGAACACACAGTGAAAGCAGCTCTAAACACTGGATTGTCAACAGAAAATGTGTTGCCTGGTTAATTGCCAAGAGGGTTCTGGAAACTTCTGCCAGCAAAACAAGCCTTCGGCCCAAGCTCCTCTTCAATTCTGTTGAAAGAAGTTGGAAAGGAAAACATGAACATTCTACTTAAGGCACTGTCCTCGACCCTGATTCTGCTCATGATGCTGTGACCCAGTTGGAGGGTCCTCAGACTTGAAGGCAAAGATGAAAAAGATCCTGAATAAAATCTGTTTGCTGGTGTTTGATCAAGTGGTAGCTGTTTAACGATCACGCGTGACAGCTTGAGCAAGATAACTTAATCTCTAATTAAACATTTGCCAATTGCAGGTCACAATATCATTTTGTACCATATCCGGGTTGAAGGTCACCTTAAGAATGCACAAACAATACAGATTAGTCAGGCAATTAACAAATTTAACCCCCGGAATCAGAATAGTACAGCACAGAGGGAGGCCATTCGGCCCATCGAGTCTACGTCAGCTCTTTCGAAGAGCGACCCAGTTAGTCCCACTCCCCCCTGCTCTTTCTCCATAACCCTGCAAAACTTTCTGCTTCAATCCACTTCCCTTTTTGAAGGCTACTATTGAATCTGCATCTCCCACCCAATCAGGCAGCGCGTTCGAAATCCTAACCACTCATTGTGTGGAAAGGTTTATCCCACATGTCGCCTCTGGTTCTTCTGCCAATGACCTTAAATCTGTGCCCTCTGGTTATCGACCCTTCAGTCATTGGAAACTTGCTGATTAACCAGACATTTAAGTTTTAAAACTGTTTACCTCATTAGCTGGTTGTACTTGGCCAGGCGCTCTGATCGACAGGGAGCACCAGTCTTAATCTGAGAACACATGAAAAAATGCACAATATGCTTAGTCTCGTTTCTGTGAATCACATTACACTTGCAGTTCTACAAATGATGAAAAAAATAGTAATGTTTAACCAAACAAAGTTGGACGTGCCTGTTAATATCTACAAACTTAATTGTTAACAGCATCAAAGGGTGGTCAGAGAGAGTCAAATCACTGCCTTCTTATCCACCACACCCAGCATTTACCCACCTCAAGGCAGCACTGTTTTTAGACTCTGCCATTACTAAGCTTCAAGTCTTGATTTTGTACATCAAAATCTGTTAATGCCTTCAAAGATTAGCTGATCCCTCATGCTTACCTGACCAGTGCAAAGCCCAACCACCAGGTCAGCAATGAAAGTGTCTTCGGTCTCCCCAGAACGATGGCTCACCATCACACCCCATCCGTTTGACTGGGCCAGCTTACATCTGATGGAAAATTTAAATAAAAATGAGTACAACTAATAAAAAGATTGATGTGCAAGGATTCCACTTCAATTATAGAAAGAAAAACTTGGATTTATATAGTGTCTTTCACTACCACCGGACGTCTCCAAACGCTTTGCAGCCAATGAAGTACCTTTTGAAGTGTAGTCACTGTTGTAAATGTGGGAAACGCAGCAGCCAATTTGTGCACAGCAAGCTCCCACAAACAGCAATGTGATGACCAAATAATCTTTTTTTGTTGTGTTGATTGAGGGATAAATATTGGCCCCAGGACACTGGGGATAACTCCCCTGCTCTTCTTCGAAATAGTGCCATGGGATCTTTTACGTCCACCTGAGAGAGCAGACAGAGGCCTGGGTTTAACGTCTCATCCGAAAGATGGCACCTCTGACAGTGCAGCACTCTGTCAGCACTGCATCGGGAGTGTCAGCCTAGATTTATGTGCTCCAGCCCCTGCAGTGTGATTTGAACCCACAACCTTGTGACAGAGGCGAGTGTGCTGCCCACTGAGCCACAACAAACTACTCGAGAGTTTACTGTTCAGAAATGTCGAGGTAGGGGCAGGGTTGAAAAGGGATACAGTTGCCGATTGGTTATGGTGTTGGATTAGCAACCCAGAGGTCAGGAGTTCAAATCCCATCATGACAGGTTGTAAAATTACAATAATAGTAATTTGATAGACTGGTGCCAGGATCAAGATATACATGAAAGCCTCGAGATCGTCATAAAATTCCAAATGATTCACTGATGTCATTCAGGGAAGGGAACACCACTCCCACTCGGTCCAGCACTACACTCGACTCCCCTCAACCACACACTAGTTTACTCAATGCCTGATCGATAACCAACATGGTCTTGCTACTGTTGACCACATCCAAAGAACATTTATTTTTTTTAAAACAGAAGCGTGACAGCATCTGTAGTTCTTAGCTTTGTCCAGAAGACTAGAAGGTTTTTTTTGATTTTATTCTACACCAGCGTGCATTTTTACAGCTGTATTTAAAGCTTTGCTTTCAGACACTTGTATTGATGCAGGTGCAACCTTCGATCCTATATCTTGGTCGCACCCAGATACCCCAGCCAGTAAAATCCTTTCCCTACTAAATGCGTGGGAGGTTCAAAAAAAAAAAATTTCTGCCTATTTTCTTTCCTCCTCTCCCAAAGTATTAAGAAAGACTTGCATTTCTATAGCACCTTTCACAACTACCGGATGTCTCAAAGCGCTTTACAGCCAATGAAGTACTTTTTGGAGTGTAGTCACTGTTGTAATGTGGGAAACGCGGCAGCCAATTTGCACACAGCAAGCTCCCACACACAGCAATGTGATAATAACCAGATCATCTGTTTTTTTTTTTAAATGATGTTGATTGAGGGATAAATATTGGCCCAGGACACCGGGGATAACTCCCCCCTGCTCTTCTTCGAAATGGTGCCATGGGATCTTTTACGTCCACCTGAGGGCAGACGTCTCGGTTTAACGTCTCATCCAAACGATGGCACCTCAGACAGTGCAGCACTCCCTCAGTACTGCACTGGGAGTGTCAGCCTAGATTTATGTGCTCAAGTTCCAGTGAGATTCCACAGGTGCCAGCAGAACTCAAAAGACCTTGCCCAACTCGCCATCCCTTTTGAGAGCCCAGGAGTGGTTTATTCAACTGTGGAGGGCATCACAGCTGAGTCTGTTCCTCCACTGGCCCACCAACATTCAGTATCCAGCCAGGTTACCAAATGGTAACTAGGAGTAGGATCCCAGTTTGTTTGACTTTTCTCTCCTGGCCCAAAAGGCACTGAGGCTACAGATTAGTCATCATCATAGGCAGTCCCTCGGAATCGAGGAAGACTTGCTTCCACTCTAAAAGTGAGTCCTTAGGTGGCTGAACAGTCCAATACGAGAACCACAGACTGTCACAGGTGGGACAGATAGTCGTTGAGGGCAAGGGAGGGTGGGACAGGTTTGCCGTACGCTCCTTCCGTTGCCTGCACTTGTTTTCTGAATGCTCTCGGCGATGAGACTCGAGGTGCTCAGCGCCCTCCCGGATACACTTCCTCCACTTAGGGCGGTCTTTGGGCAGGGACTCCCAGGAGTCGGTGGGGATATTGCACTTTAACAGGGAGGCTTTGAGGGTGTCCCTCGTAACGTTTCCTCTGCCCGCCTGGGGCTCGTTTGCCGTGAAGGAGTTCCGAGTAAAGCACTTGCTTTGGGAGTCTCGTGTCTGGTATGCGGACAATGTGGCCCGCCCAGCGGAGCTGATCGAGTGTGGTCAGTGCTTCGATGCTGGGGATGTTGGCCTGGCCAGGGAATGCCTTCACTCACTCGGCCCTCAGTAAATGCTTGTACAGTACTTCAGCTACAGGAGCGGGCTAGAATACTGATCCCAATATGACCAATATATCCCAAATGCATCTACCACTGCTGCAGTGCTGTCGGAGCTCATTTAAACAGCGTTGCAATTTATGGAGCAGACAGAGCTCCGACAGTCTATTTAATACTCCCAACATCCGATATGGCTGGCTCCTGCCTGGAGTTTATTCCTAGCCTTGGGCTGTAATAGATACACGAGGAGAACCAGACTGTGCATAACTTAAATGGCAACTTACCCCGAGATTCTGTACATGGGAAGCAACTGAAGTGGGACTAAGGGAGTTCGCTCTTGTTCAAATATTTAGATTGCTTTGAGCGAATTACAGAAGTTGCACAAACACTAGAATTAAAAGTTCCGTACAGTAAAATATCAGCACTGGAAAACTCATACTGGTCAATAGAATCCTCTTTACAGGATTGTCAATTGTCTTTTCAAGCCACTTTGGATTGCAGCAAGTTGGACAGTCTGCCAATATGCAGTCAATTCCAGTTGATGGAACTATTTGCCCTGAGAGTATCACAATTAGAGCTAATTAGTAAAGCCATTCCTTGCAGGGATTTCACAATCATTCCAGCTCACAAAATAAATGTCAGATTTTTGACAGACTCCATGACCTGAATGAAGTATTTGCCCTGCGCTCGTTGGCCAACATTGGCTCCCGGTTAAGCAACACCTCGATTTCAAGATTCTCATCCTGGTTTTTAAAATCCCTCCATGGCCTCACCCCCTCCCTATCTCTGCAATCTGTTCCTTCTGTGATGTAAAATTCGATGGTTGCAATCTGTAACCTCAAGTCCTATGACACATAGAAACATAGAAAATAGGTGCAGGAGTAGGCCATTCGGCCCTTCGAGCCTGCACCGCCATTCAATGAGTTCATGGCTGAACATGCACCTTCAGTACCCCATTCCTGCTTTCTCACCATACCCCTTGATCCCCCGAGTAGTAAGGACTACATCTAACTCCTTTTTGAATATATTTAGTGAATTGGCCTCAACAACTTTCTGTGGTAGAGAATTCCACAGGTTCACCACTCCTCCACAATTGGCTCCTGGTCCCCCCCCCCCCCCCCCGCCAAATGCTTCCCAATTTAAAACTGGTTATTCCTCATGTATAAATCCCTTCAATGCATTGCTTCTCCCGATTGTAACTTCCCCAAGCCCGACAACTCCCCAGAATTCTCCATCCCTCACAGAGTCTGGCCTCTATTCACCAACATCACCGCCACCCGTCCCACCGCCTTCACCATCGGTAGCCATGCCTTCAGCCATCTAGATCCCTCGCTCTGAACCCCTCTCCACATTTCTCTACGCCTTTCCACCTCGCTGCTTTTAAAAACCCAACTCCGAGCAAACCTTTTGCTCGCCCTTCCCGACAGGTCTTCCTCCGGCTCGGCATCTGATTTTTTGTCCGATTACGCCTCGGGAAGCTTTGCTCGATTAAAAAAAGCCACTGTGGAAAATGCGAGACGCTGTTGCAAACACAAAGAAGGACTCACGCTTCAATGGACTCGGTGACACTGCCAATTTGGTTCACTTTCAGCAGCAGGCAGTTACAGGCCTTCTCCTGTATCCCTTTCGCGATGCGAGTGGGGTTCGTCACGAGCAAGTCATCACCAACCACTTGGATGTTGGCCGCGCCTGTGAACTTTGTCCAGGCTGCCCAATCATCTTGGTCGAAAGGATCCTCAATGGAGACAACTGGAAAGCAAAGTTAGCATCTCTGAATCTCTTCACACGTGTAAGAGCAATGTGATTGCAACAAAAGCACAAGAACATAAGAACATACATAAGAACATAAGAATTAGGAACAGGAGTAGGACATCTAGCCCCTCGAGCCTGCTCCGCCATTCAACAAGATCATGGCTGATCTGGCCGTGGACTCAGCTCCACTTACCCGCCCGCTCCCAGTAACCCTTAATTCCCTTATTGGTTAAAAATCTATCTGTCTGGTGATTTGAATACATTCAATGAGCTAGCCTCAACTGCTTCCTTGGGCAGAGAATTCCACAGATTCACAACCCTCTGGGAGAAGAAATTCCCTCAACTCGGTGTTAAATTGGCTCCCCCGTATTTTGAGGCTGTGCCCCCTAGTTCTAGTCTTCCCGACCAATGGAAACAACCTCTCTGCCTCTGTCTTGTCTATCCCTTTCATTATTTTAAATGTTTCTCTAAGATCACCCCTCATCCTTCTGAACTGCAACGAGTAAAGACCCAGTCTACTTAATCTATCATCATAAGGTAACCCCCTCATCTCCAGAATCAGCCTAGTGAATCGTCTCTGTACCCCTTCCAAAGCCAGTATATCCTTCCTTAAGACAAAGAACCCAATTGGATCCAGATCAAGAAAAAGCCATTCAGCTCCTTGCAAGATTATTCTGTCGTGGATTTCTCTCTTGCGTCACCTGCTCATCTACTACTTTAAAGGAAAATGAACTTCTTTCCATAACCACTCCTTTGAGGGAAAGGAGGGGCCGGGGAGAGGGGGGGCGGTTGGTTGGAGTGGGGTTGCAAAATCAAAGCAGTATTTTTTAATCTCTATTCTTCGATTCTGCTTCCCAGCATGTGGAGATCCCCCCCACCCCAAAAAGTGCCAATTACCTCAAATCAACTTCTCTGGAAATTGGGTTCACGTAGCCCATTGTCCTGTGGGGGAATATCCACCTCTCCCACCCCTCAAATCTCAAACGTTGCTGGAAACTTCTGAATGCTACACTTGCATCCTGTAGTACTCCACTCATTGCTCAAGACTGCCACCTCAGCTATCCTTATACTATTTCAAACACCTGCATCACATTTCCAGCAGAAATAAGTTTAGTCACTTCGGCCTTTCTCAGTCCCCTCTCTTTCTTCTCATCTTCCCTCCTCACCTCAAAGCTTGGAGACGTTTGGAACACCAATAAGTCAATATCCTTCAAGGATTATTGAAGAACTGGACAGGATTAGCTTGGTTGCTCCTTGCATTCCCACCACCCCCCCCACCCACTGTCCAATTTCTTTTGTCAACCTTCTTCCTATTCAAAGCATTGAAACTTGCTGGGGTAATGCAGGTCTTCACGGAACAACCATTCGGAGTAGTAGGCAGGATTATCCTGAACTACATTTTTCACATTATTGTGCTATTCACTTCTATCCATCTCTTCTCAGCGACTTAAGGATTGTGCCTCGTGCAAGGTGATGAGCATCGCGTTTCGGATCAGTAAGTAACCTCACAAGTGAGCTTCTTCCCCCCGCCTCCCTCCTCCCACACCTCCCCCCTCACTCACCCCCACCCCCAAGCCCCTCCCACACTCTTTCCCCCCTCACGCGCACACACACACACACCCCCTCCGACACCGACACACACACACACACACACACAGCCCCACAAATTAAAGTTTTAATCAGTTTCTGGCTTCAGGAATGGTCCAATGCGTCAAGCACAACTGGTGTAACCCCAAACCACCCCAGGTCAGCTGATCTTAAGCTAGGGCAACAGTATGCTAGATTTGACCTCAAACTGAAGGTTACGTCTCGTAACCATATAGATTTAACTCTGAGCGACAGCAACTATACGAATATAATGCTGTGGAGTCTTACCAGGGTAATTTTTTGTGAAACTCAGGTAAAGCTCAATTAGCTTGTCATGAGTGACATAACGGCTGGGATTAGGTGGGGATTTGAAATCCAAGTCATATTTCCCATCACGATAGAATTCAGAGGCTGCTATGTCCATGCCAATCACAACCTTGTCTGTGTAGCCTGCTTTATCGATGGCGGTCTTCAACAGTTCTAAAGCTGCAACAGAAAGAAAGTCAAAAGTCAAGTAGCCACATAACTTGCCTCGGAAGTATTTGCAACTTGATTTTGTTGAGACACAAGTGAAACGGGAGAGCAACGAAGTCACTCTTAAGGGGAAGTCAGCCAGGGCTCCTCACCCTGATCACTAACGGCCTTGACAGGAATGTGCCTTTCCACTGAAGTTCATTCAGTTCGGAATGCTGGCTGATGCAGCTTGGCGGTGACCAGCAGTCGCTGCGCTTGACCAAGGTACTAAGGCATGTGGAATTGTAAACCAGCAAGAACCGACGCCATTGGAGAGGTGAGAAACAGAAAACCAATAACCCAACTTCAAAATAGCCAGCTCCAGTTCCCTTTGGGATGACAGTAAAATGCCACATTAGTTGAACATTACACTACTTGCCAACCATGTTATCACGATCAATAGCACCGCCCAGCCTCGTGTAGCCGGTTCACGTTTGCGTTACTAAAAGGAAATGTTAGATTCCTTGAATGGAGCACAGCTGTGGTGTTGGAGCACCACACTATGAAGGGACAGATACGGATTCAACCATCGCATCGTCCCACAAAAGTAAATCAAGGCTAGTCAGCTGCTCTCGTGCACCTAATGATCATGCTGTGGACCGCCCCGAGTGGAGGAAGAGCATCCGGGAGGGCACTGAGCACCGAGTCTCGTCACCGAGAGCATGCAGAAAACAAGAGCAGGCAGCGGAAGGAGCGTACGGCAAACCAGACTCCCCACCCACCCTTTCCTACAACCACTGTCTGTCCCACCTGTGACAGAGACTGTAATTCCCGTATTGGACTGTACAGTCACCTGAGAACTCACTGAGTGGAAGCAAGTCTTCCTCGATTTCAAGGGACTGCTTAAGATGATGGCGGCGTTGGTGGTTTCCCCAAAGTAGCACTGGGGGTCAATTATTTCTCTCTTGTATCCCTAGAGACCCTTACTGAATAAAAAATTGTTGATCTGTCTTGAAAACATCAATTGACCCTCCCCCAGTACCCCCAGCTTTGTGTGAGGCAGGAGAAAGAATTCTACATTTCCACGACCGAGAAAAAAATAATGGTTTCTCATTTGCATCAACCATTTGATTTCAGAATGTTACAGTTGGTCGGCACTCCCTCTCCCATTTTTCCTCAAATATTCTCTTTTCCTCCCACCCTCGGTGGGGTAAAAGAAAAAGGAAGACTTGGATTTATATAGTACCTTTCACGGCCACTGGACGTCTCAAAGTGTTTCACAGCCAATTAAGTACTTTAAGTGTAGTCACAGTTGTAAGGCTTCAAGTCGCCTGCATCTTCCCATTGAGCCTCCACTGAAACTTGGGAGACCCTGGCCAAAGACCGCCCGAGGTGGAGAAAGTGAATCCGGGAGGTCGTTGAGCTCTCGAGTCTCAACGCAAAGAGCGTGAAGAGGTCAAGCGTAGGCAGCGGAAGGAGCACACAGCAAACCAGCCCCACCCACCCCTGCCCTCGACGAATGTCTGTCCCACCTGTAACAGGGTCTGTGGCTCTCGTACTGGACTGTTCAGCCACCAAAGAACTCACTTTGGGAGTGGAAGCAAGTCCTCCTCGATTCCGAGGGACTGCCGATGATGATGATTAATTCACATTCGGGCGAGTGCCAGCAGGCTACCCAACTCTGCTGGTCATCACAGCCAAAAGCCTGGTCCTGGCCTCAGCCAGAGCTCACATGGGTACTACCAGTCGGGGGTTGCTGTGCAGGCAAGATGGGAACCATGACCAATTTGCCCTCCTCCAATCCAGAGGGCGCTGCTGCCAGCTGCAGCAACCCCCACGACCCTGCCCGAGGTCAGCTAACCCAGCCAAGAGCAGGGATCATGGGGCTGAAATTGACGGCCTTACAGCCCACTGCCACCGACAATCCTCTCCGGGTTGCGCCCAGTGCAAGTCTGCACTTGGGCTGGAGCGGGGAGGGAGGGGGGGGTGGGGGGGAGGGGAACCACCCGCTGATATCAGCAGACGGCCAAGTGGCACAAGTGACCACCCATCCGCCGAGATGCCAGATTGGTGCGGGCGGGATTCGGCGCCAGCAGGGGGAAGGAACCCCGCGAGGAGGTTAACCCCCAAGGCAAAGTTTAAAAAAAAAACTGAAAGAAACGGTTAGTGAACTTTTTAATAATTTTTTTTTTCCCCCACAGCGATTAATGGGTTCCCCTGAAGGTCTTCTGGGTAATTTTTTTTTCTCCAATCATTTTTATTTGAATGTCTTCGACCCTCCGTGGGCCCTACTCCATCCTCAGCGGCACTTCGGTGGCAAGCTCCCGAGAGAGAGCGCTCGTTTGCCATCGGCCCAACGTTTAAATTATTTTTCATCAATTTCCCGCCCAAAGTGCTGCCCAGTCTCTCGGTGGCCATATCTGGGATCTCTCTGGCCGTTAGAGACGGACTTCTGAGCCATTGAGACAACCTCCTCATGTTGCTGCAGTAAAAAGCAATTGCAAGATGTCAACAGTCCACTTTAATGGCGACATTTATTTGTTCTTGCTTTTGACAATAACTCAACAAAAAGAAAATTACATTCAATGTTCACCACCCTACCATTCATTCAATTTTTGTCTGTTTCCATAACAGTCAACTACATTTTTCCAACTACATGAATCCAAGTTAAAAGCAACGCAGATATGGTCACTATTTTACAAACAGTAAGCCTGGATCAAGTATTCTCCACACTACTTAGAACGGAGGAGAAAGCCAGTTTGTATCTCAGCCAGGTTCCATTACTCAATGCATTTGCAGAGCGGTGCCCTCTAAACTGTAATCTTTTAGAAGCTGCTCGTCTCAAAATCAGCTGATGTGAATATTCCATGACTGGAATATACAATTCAAGACTTCAAGGTTATGCCTGGATTAAGAATTTTGATGAAGGGAAATACGAAGGGATGGATTAAAAAAAAAAATTCATTCACAGGACGTGGGTGTTGCTGGCAAGGCCGGCATTTATTGCCCATCCCCAGTTGCCCTCGAGAAGGTTGTGGTGAGTCGCCTTATATAACCGAGTGTCTTGCTAGGCCATTTCAACAACAACTTGTATTATATAGCACCTTTAACGTAGTAAAATATCCCAAGGCGCTTCACAGGAGTGTTGCAAGACAAAAAATAAATACATTTGACACCGAGCCAGAAGAAATTACGGCAGATAATCAAAAGCTGGGTCAACGAGGTAGGTTTTAAGGAGCGTCTTAAAAGGAGGAGAGAGAGGTAGAGAGGCGGAGAGGTTTAGGGAGGGAGTTCCAGAGCTTAGGGCCCAGGCAGCTGAAGGCACGGCCTCCGATGGTTGAGCGATTATAATCAGGGATGCTCAAGAGGGCAGAATTTGAGGAGCGCAGATATCTCGGGGGCAGGGGCCGGGATTCTGAGGCTGAGGAGATTACAGAGATAGGGAGGGGGCGAGGCCATGGAGGAATTTGTAAACAAGGATGAGAATTTTGAAATCTAGGCATTGCTTAACCGGGAGCCAATATAGGTCAGCGAGCACAGGGGGTGATGGGGAAGTGGGACTTGGTGCGAGTTAGGACACGGGCAGCCGAGTTTTGGATGACCTCAAGTTTTCAGAGGACAATGCGTCTGGAGTCATATCTAGGCCAGACCGGGTAAGGATGGCAGATTTCCTTCCCTAAAGGACTCGAGAGCCAGATAGGTTTTTAATGACAATCCAGTAGTCTCATGGTCATTACTGATACTAGCTTTTTATTCCAGATTTATTTAATTAACTACCTTTAAATTCCCCATAACTCCGGATCATTGGTCCAGGCCTCTGGATTATTAATCCAGTAACACAACCACCATGTTACCCTATACTCTTATTGGAGGATTGAAAGAGTGAATTCAGGACAAACTTGGTTTATTCAATATTTGAGTAATATGAAAAACATTCCAGATTTTCTTTTGCTCAGCCTTTACATTCAGATTAAATCTATCCTCCTACAGTGAAATGACACGATCTTTTGAAACTTTCTTCCAACTCACATGCACCCCACCGGCTTACTTAGTTTCCAGTACGGAGAAAAGAACCATATACAGAATGTTAACCTGCTTTTTCTCTCTACATCTGAAGCCCCTGCTGTGTACCTTCAGCATTTTCTGTTTTTGTTTGACAACTACATAGGTGAAAAATAGAATCATAGAATTATTTACGGCACAGGAGGCCATTCAGCCCATTGTGTCGGTGCCAGCGAAAAATAAGATACTTGAAATGATAAACGTTACACGTACACCCGACAGTAGGCAGCGTAACTTTTATTTATTTGCCATGTGCATTAGGATTTGAATATAGTACCTGGAACAGCATGGAGCATACCACTTCAAGGTACGGCGCGTGCTGGTGCAGAAGAGTGATGGCTGTGAAGGAGGCAACTGGATTGGACGTCACCAAAATCCAGGTCGCTGATTGGAGCACATCAGGAGCGGCGAGGTCGGGTCAGAGGAGAGGCGAGAGATTGCCGAGAGATGTGATCAGGGCCCAGGAGAGGCGCGAGTTCGGGGCCCAGAAGAGGCGAGGGCCCAGAGGCAGCATGGGCCAGCCCACACTGCGATATGTATGCGCACTAGGTCTGTGCAGCAGAGCTGGTCTCCAGTTGTCTTGGTTAATCCTTGCCACTGGACCAAGTCTTGGTTAATCCTTGCCACTGGACCAAGACCTAGCTCTGTCAAGCCCGTGTGGTGGCTGGTGTGCAATGGCCACCACACGTCAAAAAAATCCACGCACAGGCATCTTCCACCCTTCAGGATGTAGTTCGGGACCTGGAATATTAGGTCCTTCATCGAAACACCTGTGAACTCATCCCTTTTTGGCGTGGAAGCAAGTCATCCTCGATAAGAGGGACTACCTATGATAGTACCACCAAAATATAGAGGAGTGGGTAATCTACAAACTGATGAGGTACAATGCGGTTCTTGGCTAGAGCAGTGGACCAATGGGTCTAGCACTACTCGCATAACATCAAGCCGAACAGACCAGAAATTCAGGTTAACATATCTTCACCAGGGCAATAGTTGGCAGGCTAGATTAGACATCCAACATCCCTAACCTCGGAAGGGAGGGGAAGAATAAAAGTCTACCAGGGTTCCCACTCCCACCTATCTTCGTAATGCCGACTGGAAAAAAAACATGCATATGGAAGTCAGCGATAACAAGATTAAGCTCGTCTATGATGCCTCCCACAGTCAAATTGCCTCTCAAGATGCCATCTTCTAAGCTCATGTGAAAAGTGGCCACTTTGAAAAGAAAGAGTTGCATTTATATAGTGCCTTTAATGGCTTCAGGATGCCCCCAAAGCATTTTACAGCCAATGAAGTACTTTTGGAGTGTAGTCACTGTTGTAATGTTAGATATGCAGCAGCCAATTTGCACACAGCAAGCTCCCACAAACAACAATGGGCTAATAAGATAATCGGTTTTGTGTTCTGTTGATTGAGGGATAAAGATTGTCCAGGACACCGGGGATAACTCCCCTGCTCTTCTTCGAAATAGTGATGTGGGATCTTTTATTTCTACCTGAAAAGGCAGAAGGGGCCTCGGTTTAACGTCTCATCCGAAAGGCGGCATCTCCGACAGTGCAGCACTCCCTCAGTACTGCATTGGGAGTGAGATGCCTGCAGAATCAATCCCAGCAGGGTCGACCCGAAACATTAACTCTGCCTGACCTGCTGAGTATTTCCAGCATTTACTGTTTTTAGTTGATTACAATGGTCATTACAGAACTCTGAAACTTGTGGAAAATTAGAAGCCACATCATTATGCTAACTCATTAAAATGTTCCCTTCCAAGTTTAAGATGAAAGTCAACCTGTGACAATAAAATCCGATTGTATTGATCAAGGTAAAGACTCTATGATCCACGAGGGATTGGGAACAGTGTGCTTAAATTACAAATTGTTGACTGAAAAAGGTCAAAACCTGAGCAGACACTTTAGATTAAACTAGGTTTAACTTGATCCAATATAATAACTTTTATTTATATCGCGCCTTTAACGTAGTAAAATGTCCCAAGGCGCTTCACAGCAGTGTTATAAGACAAAACAGATAAGTTTTGACACCGAGCCACAAAAGAAGAAATTAAGGCAGATAACCAAAAGCTGGGTCAAAGAGGTAGGTTTAAGGAGCGTCTTAAAGGAGGAAAGAGAGGTAGAGGCTTAGAGAGGGAGTTCCACAGTTTGGGGCCCAAACAGCTTAAAGCACGGCCACCAATGGTTGATCGATTACAATCAGGGATGCTCAAGAGGCCAGAATTTGAGGAGCGCAGACATCTTGTGGGGTTGTGAAGCTGAAAAACATGAGTAGCAAGGCCACGGAGTGATTTGAAATCGAGGTGTTGTTTAACCGAGAGCCAATGTAGGTCAGGGGTGATGGGGTGATGGAGTGATGGAGTGATCGTGACTTAGTACGAGTTAGGACACAGGCTGTTGAGTTTTGGATGACCTCAAGTTTACATAGTGTAGAATGTGGGAGGCCGGCCAGGAGTGAGTTGGAGTAGTCAAGTCTAGAGGTAGCAAAGGCATGAATGAGGGTTTCAGCAGCAGAAGAGCTGAGGCAGGGACGGAGGCGGGCGATGTTACGGAGGTGGAAAAAGGCGGTTTTAGCTATGCTACGGATGTGGCTGGTAACTTATTTCAGGGTCAAATATGACACCTAGGTTGCGAACAGTTTGGTACAGCCTCAGATTGATGCTAGGGAGAGGGATGGAGTCAGTGGTTAGGGAACGCAGTTTGTGGCAGGGACCAAAGATAATGGCTTCAGTCTTCCCAATATTTGATTGGAGAAAATTTCTGCTCATCCAGTACTGGATGTCGGACAAGCAATCTGACAATTTAGATACCAAGCAGGGGGCGACAGAAGCGGTGGAGAGGTAGAGCTGGGTGTCATCAGCGTACATGTGGAAACTGACTCTGTGTTTTAGGATGATATCGCCAAGGGACAGCATATAGATGAGAAATAGGAGGGGGCCAAGGACAGATCCTTGGGGGACACCAGAGGTAACGATGCAGGAGTGGGAAGAGAAGCCATTGCAGGAGATTTTCTGGCTACTCTTAGATAGAAACCAGGCGAGTGCAGCCCCACCCAGCTGGACGTTGGTGGAGAGGTGTTGGAGGAGGATGGAGTGGTCAACAGTGTCAAAGGCTGTGGACAGGTCCAGAAGGATGAGGAGGAAGAGTTTATTTTTGTCACACTCACAAAGGATGTCATTTGTGACTTTGTCGAGAGCCGTTTCGGTACTGAGGCAGGGGCAGAAACCAGATTGAAGGGATTCAAACTGAATTCAATGAAAGATGGCCACGGATTTGGGAGGCAACAACACGTTCAAGTACTTTGGCGAGGAAAGATAGGGCGAAAGCTAGCAAGCAAAGTGGGGTCAAGGGTTAGGTTTTTTTTTTGAGAGGGGTGATGACAGCAGATTTAAAGGAGAGGGAACCAGTACCTGAGGAGAGAGAACCGTTAACAATATCGGCTAACATGGGAGCCAAAAAATGAAGTTGGGGGTCAGCAGCTTAGTGGGAATCGGGTCAAGGGAGCAGGAAGTGGGTCTCATGGACAAGATAAGTTTGGAGAGATCAAGAGGGGAGATCAAAGAGAAACTAGAGAAAGATAGGAGTTATGGGCTAGGGCAGGTGGGAGCCTCAGAAGAAGTTTAGCCCTGTGGGCTGGGTGAAGGAAGGGATCTCGCAGTGGCAGATCAGATGGTCTCAATCTTTGAGACAAAGATGTCCATGAGCTCCTCACACTTGTTGCTGGAGGCAAGTGTGGTGGAGACAGGGGAGAGGGGTTTAAGGAGACGGTTAACAGTAGAGAATAGTAGCCGGGGCTTATTTTTGCAATCCAGAATGATCCTGGAATAGTGAGCAGTTTTTGTAGACAAGAGTAAGAACCAATAATGTGTGTTCGAGCCAGATCTGGCGGCGAATGGCTAAACCAGATGTCCGCCACATCCGTTCAAGTCTGTGCCCTTTTGACTTGAGCGAGCAATGAGGACTGTACCGGGAGAACGGCCAGCGTGGGAGAGAGTAATCTTTTTAATAGGGACTAGGGCATCAAAAGGTGGTGGTGAGGGTGTGGTGGAGAAGATCGGTGGGGGCAGAAATTTGAATGTTTTAAAAAAAAAAGGAGGGCCAAAGGTTGGACAATTTTGAGTTGATAAGTGCAGTTGTAAGAGAGTCGAGTGTTTTTTTTCCAGGGGCGGATGCAGAAGGAAGGAGGTTTGGATTGGGTAAGGGTGATGTGGGTGGAGAGCGATACCAGGAAATGGTTAGAGATGGCCTTATCTGTAATTGGTGCGATAAGAATAGCAAGGCCACGAGAGATGGTAAGGTCAAGGGGGAGGAATTTACATGGAGGGAGAGATTAAGGAAGGACAGGAGGGTCATGATCTCAGAGCAGAGAGATCATGATGAATTGAGATGGAGGTTGAAGTCACCAAGGATGAGAAGTCACTTAGTGCATAGACTGAGGGAGGAAAGCAGTGAGGAAAGCAGTGAGGATATATCCGTGATAAAGTTTTTAATCATATTTGAGTGGGCAGTAGAGAACAAGAATTTTGAAGAGGTGAGAGGGGTGGAATAAGGCGAGATGTTCAAAAGATGAGAAAGTGCCAGGAATAGGGGGACAGACCAAGGTATGATTTAGCGATGAGCTATACTGCCACCACGGCGGTCTGGGCGGGGCAAGTGGTGGAAGCTTTGATTAAAGGTAGTGCGTCATTATTCCTCAGCCAAGTTTCTGTTAGTGCCATGTCAATGCAGTTAGAGCACCAATATATTTTTAAAAAGGTCTACTGCACGATCTGCAGTTAGTCCCATTAATACTGTATTGTAATCTTCAGGTAATATCGAGTTATCACAGGCCAATAACTCAGTCTTACTTGGATACTCGACTTAGTTAAGCTTGATGGCCAATCCGAGATCAGAAGAGAAAATGCCCAGTAAGTATTTTAAATGCATAAGACTTCTGTAACAAAGCCTTGTACAGTACTACCTAATCTTAGAGGTTTTTTTTATTAAAAAATGCAAAATGCATTGCTAGCATAGTGCTTATTCAACAGTTTGTATCTGTATACTACACCAGTCAGTAGCATGCATCTCACTCAGAGGTTGTGGGTTCAAGCCTTATTATTGGACAATCTCGGCTGACACTCCAGCGCAGTACTGAGGGACTGCTGCACTGTTGGGAGTGCCATCTTTCAGATGGGTCAATAACCAGCGACTCGAACTGCCTGCTCAGGCAGACACAAAAATCCCACGGCATTCTTCAAAACAATGCAGTGAATTCACCTCCCGTGTCCTGACCAACAATCATTCCTCAAAAAAACACCACTGCAACCATTAATTGGTTATTCATCCCCTTTGCTATTGGTGGAGCCTTGCTGTTTGCACATTTGGCTACACTTCAAAAGTACATACTTGGCTCGGAAGCATTTTGGGACTTTTGAGGACATACAAGGTATGCAATGAATGAACGTTATTTTTCTTCTGTGCAAGATTGCTACAGAAGAAACGTCAATCACAACAGGCTGACATTTTAATGGATTCTATTTGTTGTAATGCCTTGTAACTGTCATATTGCCTACTTCCTCAACTTCTGTGGAGTTATTCACTCGTAAAATATATGAAGTTGGTCTGCAATTTGGTCTCTGGCGTGATATTTCCACATTTGAATAGACAGATGTGCTGGGAATTGTAAATTTCAGTGCAGTGTTACTGCAAAAGCCCCAGTAACCATTAACCCAGAGATTGCACAATCCAAGCTCTACACTATATAGTCCTAGATCGGGGAAGTGGGGTGGGGGAAAATCACTCCTTGGGAGTCTGGCAAAACTGTTGAAAGTTGAAACCTTCAACTGTATGATTATTTCATTAAAAATCACAACACAATGGTTAATTACTATGGCCGGAATCTACCCCCGCAAAAAAACCAGGTGGGCTTGGAGCGCGGGAGCAGTTAAATCATTGAAAGTGGGATTCCTGACCTGATCCCGCCTCCAGCCCGTCCACTTCCGATTTTCCCGAAGGCGGGGTAGTGGTTGGGGGGGGGGGGGGGGGGCAGCCAACTCGCTCTGAGGGCGTTACCTCAATTTAAATGTTGTAATGAGGCTGGAAGCCCATATCTTCCCCTCCATTTTAAATCTAACTGCTTTGGGATGTGTTTCCCCATGCTGTGACACCCGGCAGTTAAAGCAAGGCGAGAACTGCTGCAACCATGAGATAGGTGGCTTTATACCGACCTCCTGGATGGTGGGACCTGAGCATACCACTCCGCCCACCCCCGAAAAGAGGCTCCCGATCACCACCATGAGGCCCCTCCCCCCTTCCGCCCAATGATAAAGAAACCAGGCATGATCCTCTGCTCCACCCACGCACTAA